>NC_041381.1:193690368-193761510 GCF_002162155.2 Triticum dicoccoides
CGAAAAATGTCTAGGGTTTCGGGGGGATCAACCGTGAATTTCGGGGGGGGGGAGCTAGTTTTATAGGTAGAGGGAGCTAGGAGAGTCCAAATGAGGAGCGGTTTTCGGCCACGCGATCGTGATCGAACGACCGAGAGCATGGAGGGGGTTTGGATGGGTTTTAGGCCACTTTGGAAGGGGTGTTGGGCTGCAAAGAGAAGGGGGCTTTACGGTTACCCGGTTAACCGTTGGAGTACTAAACGACCTCCAAATTGCACGAAACTTGACAGGCGGTCTAACGGTGCTATACCAAGGCGGCTTGGCAAGACTCGGTCCATTCCGAGAACGTTTAACACCCACTCACAGCGAGAGACGAAAGGGGAACGCCGGAGAGCATAGGAGCGTCGGATTGCGAAACGGACAACGGGGAAAATGCTCGGATGCAAGAGACAAACACGTATGCAAAATGAAATGCACATGATGACATGATAAAATGCAACATGCAAGCAAATGACATGGCAACAACGGCGAATAACTGGCAGACACCTGGCGCATCGGATCCAGGGCGTTACATCTGGGTAGACAGTACCACCTACATCCCTCTACATCTGCTAGTCTACCTCTTCAAGAGCTCACGCAACTTACTCAACTATGCTAGAGCCCATAATGGCTTGTGGCTGCACACGGAAGTTTCTAGCATGAATAATCTTATGATCCTTTTGAGCCTGGGTGACATTCCATAGGATAATCACACGGGTACTCCGGGATTTCCAAAACAGACAACACTGGGTACTCCAGGTGCCTCAACCAATCCACCCAGATGTGTATTAGAGTTGCCACCTTAATGTTATCCAACTAAAATAACTCTCAAACTTCCATGTGTGTATCACGATCCAATCCCCGTCTACGAGCATGGATAAACAATAATAAGCATAACGTATATCCCGAGGTGATCAAAAGTTATTAGGTTCCTACCTCAAACACTACAACCAAAACCACATGTTCCTAATCCTACCAATGCAAATATTTGTGGGGCAGAACTAATGCATAGTAAAAAATGGGTATAAAAGAGTATGATCAAAGTGTAACTTGCCTTGCTGACGATCTGCAAACTCTAGAGATTCGTAGTAACAAGCTTCGCACACCGGGTAATCTAGCGTAGACAAACAATAGCATACATAAGAAATCACTCAATCAAAACACGAGAGAAACCAAGAAAAGATCCAAATCGAACACGAAACAAGCAACGGCTTAAACTAATGAGAGTCAAAACCTAATAGCATTATTAACATGTGAATTAGATCTTAACAGAAAGTACATGCGATTAGCTACGGTATGCAAAAAGATTCAACTCAAACGGAGCAACGAAACTCAAAATACGAACGAAACAAGATCATTTACTAATCTGGACTAAAGTCAAATTTTATAGTACTAAAATCATGTTCAAGTTGATTAACTAGAAAGAGGGCTTCGAGATAAAGATTTTGGCGTTGGTTTCACTGGATTCGGACAAGCGGTTAAAAAGTTGCGAGGGTTTGAAGATCAGGGGCTGATCTACGATAAAAATAATGGCGGATAGGTCACTGGCGAAAATAAAACAGAAAAAGAAAAATCTATCGAACGAACGTCCGCTAACAGAGACAGACGAACGAATTCGTTCATTAAAATGTGCTAACAAACGAATGTTCGTGAATTAACCTAAACAGAAGAAAACCGAACCGATCTAAGAAAAATAAAAAATCAATCTAGGGTTTACTGGAATAAACCGGCGAAAAACCAGAAAACCCGGTGGCGGCGGCGACGGGCTCCGACGGCAGGTGGCGGCGGCGGCGCGAGCGGGCATGGCGGCGGCGTCTAGGGTTTCAACGGCGGGGCTGGGGCGGCCTCGGGCCTCGCCTTATAAAGGGCCGGGCGGGACGTGTCCGACTCGGGCACGGTCCAAAGGCGGTTTGCGTTTTTTTAACGGACGGAGTAAATAAATAAAAATAAATATCAAACAGAGTCCAAAAATTCCGAAATAAATTTTCGCTGTCCTCTAATATAATTTAGGACAAAGTGAACATTTTTATGGGACAAAAATGCAATTTTGAAAAATGCACATTTTTCTAATTCAAGTAAAATAGCAAATAAAATATTAGAAAAATCATAATTTGATTTTAAAATTCTTTCTCCAGTATTTCTCTTAGTTTGAAGAAGTCATATTATCTTCTCTTGTTTATTTTTAATATTGGAAATATTTGGAGAGAAAAATAATAAAATCAAATTGATCTTTTCTTCAAATTTGAATAAAACTCAAATATGAATTTTGTGAAACCTTCAACTATCTCCGTGGATCCTTGAGTTGCTTAAGATTTCTAGGATCTCAACCAAAATGCAAAAAAATAAATATGATATGCATATGATGATCTATGTATAACATCCAAATTGAAAATTGGGATGTTACAACGCCTTGCAGCGAAAGAAGAGTTAGCGTAGGTCGTACTTGAAGTCCCTCGAACCATTCACGAAAGTCTCATAACAGAAGACCGAAAGCACAACCTCTCCATAGTTTGCAAGCATACAGTCTTCATGATCCGGTAGCACTTCACCGTCCAGAGCTAATCGTCACCGGATAATTAGAGGGAAAAGATTAGAAACACATTGGGCTTCTAATTATGAAGGCTAGAGAGAATTAGATCTAGCTCTTATTGGATCAACTATAACTAGAACTAGAGAATTAGAGGAGGGTCCAAAACTTGTGTGTCCAAAAGTGTCCAAATCCTCTAGTATATATAGGTTGTAGGGAGGGGAGGGGCACCACAAGAGAGGAGGAGGCCTCCATTATTGCGCTGGGCCTAGGGGAGGAGGAGTCCCCCCCCCCACTCCAATTCAGCCTCTCCTTAGCCTCCAAAAGGGCTAAGGGGTCGCCACCTTTGTTATTGGGCCCTAGGATCTAATAACTCTCCACTACTTGGCCTTATTTTATTTTCTTAGACCCAATTGATATTTAAATAATTATAAAAGCCTCCTAATCATCGTTATAGATTTTTATTATTAATTTAACATCACCGGAAACATTTTCCACCTATATACCAATTCTCAATATTAGCCCAGGTGACCCTGAAACACTTCCGGTTCCTCTCGAAACTATTTCATAAATATGTCCTCATTACTCATGTCCTACTACCACTCAGCAGATTGTGATTACCTTAAGCTTGTAACCCTATAGGTTTGGTAAAACATGGACATGAACAAAACCCCTTTCGTTCAGTGATCGATAATGGAACCCGTGGACATCCATATCGATCCCTATGAGTACATGAATGACATTCGAGTGAACATTTGGTTATCATAGGCTATTCCTTTTGCTTAGCGAACCCGAGGTGAGAAATATCAGTATCCTCTTGAGTCATACACATACTCACTATACAGGTCTCCTCGTTACCGGTTTTGTTCCTCCTTCTCGTTGACATGTTTTGGCATCCCCGTGACCTAGTCAGCTGTGTCTGGCCAGACGATGACGAGTGCCATCACACCGAGAGGGCCCTAAGAATATTTCGCCATTGTCGGAGGGGCAAATTCCACTCTTGAGCTATCTAGCCCCTGGTCAAACTTTCCGATGAATCCGTAAGTTGTCGTTATGATCACCATGTTAGTGATGATGTTTGAGCAACCCCAAAGTTGAACGCATGGTAAAAAAGTGACTATTCTCACGATCTAAGGAACTAAATCACACGTTGACTCTCTATGTTATAACGATTGCCTAAGATCCAGAAAACATGATCACTAAAAACACTTGAGCTAGTCTTAAAGACGAGATTAGGAATTAGGTTTTACCATTTATCATTCTGCATGTGCATATGAGTTTGCCACTGAATCACACATTCCAGGATAATAGCAGTTATAACATAGAATATAAACTCTTAATTATAAACATGGAAATATAATAATATAATATTATTGCCTTTAGGCCATATTTCCAACAGACTCCCACTTGCACTAGAGTAAATAATCTAGTTAGCACATTTTTATTTTACACCAATGGCAATCTTGTGTTTGTCCATGCTTCTCTTGTGGTATAGCGTTCATATTGTCAAATCTGACAAGTTCAGATCCAAGTATATATTTGCATCCCTTGCATGTTTCATGCTTCCACAAAATTCATAATTTGCGTGGAACTAGCTTTTTATGTCTTGAATCACTGGTAGGACCTTTGATTCCTTAGACTGAGCTATGGAACCATTATTCATAACAGTGTTCTATTAGCACAAACTATCTAGAAACCATACCAATTTCATAAACGAGATATTGATTCATCACCCTGCAATGTTGCTTCCAAAGCAACAACATACATAATTAGCTTATTATTATAGAATTCACCACGGTAGCTTTCTTGGACCAGTTCCAACTTACTGTGCCACCAATTATTTAAAGTACAAATTACTTAATTGAAATTGAACATTGCTTGGAGCATCGATGATGATTTTATCTATGTACCACTTACAGCAAACATGTATTAATGTAATACCTTACAACAATCTCTTCATTTTCTCTGTATGTGAGAAACATGTCATCTTTGCATTTAACGACATTTTTTAAGGAAATATGCCCTAGAGGCAATAATAAATTTGTTATTTTATATTTCCTTATTTCATGATAAATTTTTATCATTCATGCTAGAATGGTATTAACCGAAAACTTGATACATGTGTGGATACATAGACAAAACACCGTGTCCCTAGTAAGCCTCTACTAGACTAGCTCGTTGATCAAAGATGGTTAAGTTTCCTAACCATAGACATATGTTGTCATTTGATAAATGGGATCACATCATTAGGAGAATGATGTGATGGACAAGACCCATTCGTTAGCTTAGCATTATGATCGTTCAATTTTATTGCTATTGCTTTCTTCATGTCAAATACATATTCCTCCGACTATGAGATTATGAAAATCCCGGATACCGGAGGAATGCCTTGTGTGCTATCAAATGTCATAACGTAACTGGGTGATTATAAAGATGCTCTACAGGTATCTTTGAAGGTGTTTGTTGGGTTGGCATAGATCGAGATTAGGATTTGTCACTCCGAGTATCGGAGAGGTATCTCTGGGCCCTCTCGGTAATGCACATTATAAGAAGCCTTGCAAGCAAAGTGACTAATGAGTTTGTTGCAGGATGATGCATTACGGAACGAGTAAAAAGACTTGACTGTAACGAGATTGAACTAGGTATGAAGATACCGACGATCAAATCTCGGGCAAGTAACATACCGATGACAAAGGGAATAACGTATTTTGTCATAACAGTTCCACCGATAAAGATCTTCGTAGAATATGTGGGAGCCAATATGAGCATCCAGGTTCCGCTATTGGTTCTTGACCGGAGAGGTGTCTTGGTCATGTCTACATAGTTCTCAAACCTATAGGGTCCGCACGCTTAATGTTCGATGACGATTTTGTATTATATGAGTTATGTGATTTGGTGACCGAATGTTGTTCGGAGTCCCGGATGAGAACACGAACATGATGAGGAGTCTCAAAATGGTCGAGAGGTAAACATTGATATATAGGATGATAGTATTCAGACATCGGAAGTGTTATGGGGTGTATCGGGTACATATCAGAGTACCGGGGGAGGGGGGGGGGTTACCGGAACCCCCCGGGGGAATAATAGGACTTATGGGCCATAGGAGGGGAGCACACCAGCCCACAAGGGGTGGTGTGCCCCCCTATGGAAGGAGGCCGAATAGGAGAAGGAGGAGGGGTTCAGCCCCCCTTTTTTTCCTCCTCCCTCTCTTCCCTTTCCCCCCTTCCGGTAAAAGAAAAGGGGGAGGGGGGCGAATTGGAATAGGCCCCCAACTAGGATTCCTCCTACTTGGGGTGCCCAAGGCAGCTTACCTTCCCCTCCCACTTCTATATACATGGGGAGGGGGCGCCTAGAACACACACCAGCGATTATTAGCCGTGTGCAGCGTCCCCCTCGATAGTTTACACCTCCGGTAATATTTTTGTAGTGGTTAGGCAAAGACCTGCGTGGATAACTTCACCATCACCGTCACCACACCATCATGCTGACGGAACTCATCTACTTCCTCGACACTCTGCTGGATCAAGAGTTCGAGGGACGTCATCGAGATGAACGTGTGCAGAACTCGGAGGTGTCGTACGTTCGGTGCTTGATCGATGGAACGAAAAGAAGTTCAACTACATCAACCGCATTGGCAAATGCTTCCGCTTTCAGTCTACGAGGGTACGTAGACACACTCTCCCCCTCTCGTTCCTATGCATCTCCTAGATAGATCTTGCGTGAGCATAGGAAATTTTTAAAATTGGATGCTATGTTCCCCAGCAGTGGCATCCGAGCCAGGTCTATGCATAGATTATATGCATGAGTAGAACACAAATAGTTGTGGGCGGTGATCGTCATACTGCTTACCACTAGTGTCTTATTTTGATTCAACGGTATTGTTGGATGAAGCGGCCAGAAGCAACCTTACATGACCACATTCATGAGACCGGTTCCACCGACACACATGCAACTAGTTTTGCATAAAGGTGGCTGGTGGGTGTCTGCTTCTCCAACTTTAGTTGAATCGAATTTGACTGTGGCCGGTCCTTGCTGAAGGTTAAAACAACAAACTTGATAAATCACCATTGTGGTTTTGTGCCGTAGGGTAAGAACGGTTCTTGCTAGAAGCCCGTAGCAGCCACGTAAAAGTTGCATCAACAAAGTAGAGGGCGTCTAACTTGTTTTTGCAGGGCATGTTGTGATGTGATATGGTCAAGAGATGATGTGATATACGTTGTTGTATGAGATGATCATGTTTTGTAAAAGTTATCGGCAACTGGCAGGAGCCTTATGGTTGTCGCTTTATTGTATGAAATGCAAACACCATGTAATTGCTTTACTTTATCACTAAGCGGTAGTGATAGTTGTAGCACCAATAGTTAGCGAGACGACCACGACGCTACAATGGAGATCAAGGTGTCGAGCCGGTGACAATGGAGATCATGACGTTGCTTTGGAGATGGAGATCAAAAGCACAAGATGATGATGGCCATATCATGTCACATATTTTGATTGCATGTGATGTTTATCTTTATGCATCTTATTTTGCTTAGTACGGTGGTAGAATTATAAGGTGATCCCTTAACTAAATTTCAAGGTATAAGTGTTCTCCCCGAGTATGCACCGTTGCGAAAGTTCTTCGTGCTGAGACACCACGTGATGATTGGGTGTGATAGGCTCTAAGTTCACATACAAAGGGTGCAAGCCAGTTTTGCACATGCGGAATACTCAGGTTAAACTTGACGAGCCTAGCATGTACAGACATGCATGGCCTCGGAACACTAGAGACTGAAAGGTCGAACGTGAATCATATAGTAGATATGATCAACATAGAGATGTTCACCATTGATGACTACTCCATCTCACGTGATGATCAGACATGGTTTAGTTGATTTGGATCACGTATCATTTAGATGACTTGAGGGATGTCAATCTAAGTGGGAGTTCTTAAGTAATTTGATTAATTGAACTTAATTTATCATGAACTTACTCCTGATAGTATTTGCAAATTACGTTGTAGATCAATAGCTCGCGTTGTAGCTCCCCTATGTTTATGATATGTTCCTAGAGAAAACTAAGTTGAAAGATGATAGTAGCAATGATGCAGACTGGGTCCATGATCTGAGGATTATCCTCATTGCTGCACAGAAGAATTATGTCCTTTGATGCACCGCTAGTTGACAGACCTATTGCAGGAGCAGGTGCAAACATTATGAACGTTTGGCAAAACTCGATATGATGACTACTTGATAGTTTAGTGAGCCATGCATTACGACTTAGAATCGGGGCTTCAAAGACGTTTTGAACGCCACGGAGCATATGAGATGTTCCAAGAGCTGAAATTGTTATTTCAGACTCATGCCCGTTTCGAGAGGTATGAGACCTCTAGCAAGTACTTTGCCTACAAGATGGAGGAGAATAGCTCAACTAGTGAGCATGTGTTCAGAATGCCTGGGCACTACAATCGCTTGAATCAAGTGGGAGTTAATCTTCCAGATAAGATAGTGATTGATAGAATTCTCTAGTCACTATCACCAAGCTACTAGAACTTTGTGATGAACTATAATATGCAAGGGATGACGAAAACGATTCCCGAGCTTTTCGTGATGCTGAAATCGGTGAAGGTAGGAATCAAGAAAGAGTATCAAGTGTTTATGGTTAACAAGACCACAAGTTTCAAGAAAAAGGGCAAAGGGAAAGAAAGGGAACTTCAAGAAGAATGGCAAGCAAGTTGTCACTCCCGTGAAGAAGCCCAAAGCTGGACCTAAGCCTGAAACTGAGTGCTTCTACTACAAAGGAAATGGTCACTGGAAGAAGAACTACGCCATATTTGGCGAATAAGAAGGATGGCTAGGTGAACAAAGGTATATTTGATATACATGTTATTGATGTGTACCTTACTAGTTCTCGTAGTAGCCCCTGGGTATTCGATACTGAAAGCACAAGTGCTCCATAGGTGGTTTTGGTAATTAATGTCAACATATCTCTTGTTGGACTAACACTTTTATCTAGTATGTTTCAGATAAGTTCAACAATGGAGTGGCATGGACTAAAGGATGTGGGAACTCCTTGAAGATGCTAAGGACAAAGGATTGGCTCAAGCTTCAAGCTCAAGACTCTTCATTTTACATTTTAGTGATCCAAGATCACATTGAGTCTATAGGAAAAGCCAATACTATCAAGAAGGGATGAGATGTTGTTTAATGAGTTTCTTGCTCCACAGTGCTTAGTGATATACTCCAAAACCCTCAACTACTTTCCCACTTCCACACATATGACCTAAACCTAAAGTCAAACTCGGCCCCACTGATTCTTTCTATCCGGCGCCACCGAGTTCAGATGTCATAGCCACTGCCACAAACCCTAGGCAAATTGGTCTCACCGATAGGGATCTCGGTCTCACCGAGATGGGATTGTAATCTCTCTGTGTATGTCCATTACCAAAATCGGTCTCACCGAGTTTGAGCAATCGGTACTACCGAGATTACAATGCAAACTCTCTGGATAACTTATTACCAAAATCGGTCCCACCGAGTTTGAGTAATCGGTCCCACCGAGTTTGAGTAATCGGTCCCACCGAGTTTGCCTGACCAACTCTCTGGTTAGCTTATTACCAAAATCGGTCTCACCGAGTTTGTGTAATCGGTCTCACCGAGATTACGTTATGCCCTAACCCTAACCATATCGGTCCTACCGAGTTGCATGTCGGTCCCACCGAAATTCCTAACGATCACTAGATTTGCTAAATCGGTTCGACCGAGTTTGTTGGTTTGGTCCCACCGAGTTTGGTAAATTGTGTGTAACGGTTAGATTTTGTGTGGAGGCTATATATACCCCTCCACCTCCTCTTCATTCGTGTAGAGAGCCATTAGAACAAACCTACGCTTCCATCTTACCAGTTCTGAGAGAGAATCACCTACTCATGTGTTGAGGCCAAGATATTCCATTCCTACTATATGAATCTTGATCTCTAGCCTTCCCCAAGTTGCTTTCCACTCAAATCTTCTTTCCACCAGATCCAAATCCTATGAGAGAGAGTTGAGTGTTGGGGAGACTATCATTTGAAGCACAAGAGCAAGGAGTTCATCATCAATGCACCATTTGTTACTTCTTGGAGAGTGGTGTCTCCTAGATTGGCTAGGTGTTACTTGGGAGCCTCCGACAAGATTGTGGAGTTGAACCAAGGAGTTTGTAAGGGCAAGGAGATGGCCTACTTCGTGAAGATCTACCGCTAGTGAGGCAAGTCCTTCATGGGCGACGACCATGGTGGGATAGACAAGGTTGCTTCTATGGACCATTCGTGGGTGGAGCCCTCCGTGGACTCACGCAACCGTTACCCTTCGTGGGTTGAAGTCTCCACCAACGTGGATATACGATAGCACCACCTATCGAAACCACGACTAAAACATCTATGTCTCCAATTGCGTTTGAATCCGCCAAAACCCTTCCCTTTACATTCTTGCAAGTTGCATGCTTTACCTTCCGCTGCTCATATACTCTTTGCATGCTTGCTTGTTATGTATTGTGAATGTTAAACTTGTGCCTAAACTCCACTTAAACTTAAAGAAGTTAAAAACTGCAACTTTGATACTTAGTGTGTAATCACCCCCCCTCTAGACACCTCTTCTCAAGGTCCTACAAGTGGTATCAGAGCTTTGGTCTCCATTGCCTTGGTTTAATCACCATTGGAGGAAGATGGATGAGTCTACTTTGGGGAGTCTTAGACATAGAGTGCCTATTCTTGATGGAGAGTACTTTCATGAGTGAAAAAATGAGATGCTTGTAATTTTCAATCAATATCATTTGAACAAGTACATTGCTAGCCCTTGTGCACCTCATGTTGATCCTATGCATCCTACTCTTGATGAGTCAATTGGCATGATTAGGAATCTTAGAACTGTTAATCTTATCACTAGAGGCTTGCCTAGAAACTTAATTAGAAACTTGCCTACTCTTGAGTGTGCCTACACTATATGGAAATTTCTTGAGGAACGCTTTCCAAATTATTCCTTGAAAAATCTAGATGAAATTCTCCATAAGTCTATTGCCTTGAGTAAGATGAATACTAGTGATCCTATGTTTGGTGATCGTCTATTTGAACTTACAAACCTTATGTTTGCCTACTCTTGAGCGTGCCAAAGGAGATGTTGGAATTATTGGTGATATTATTTTCGAAGCTATAATAATTCATAAGCAAGATCATTGTCAAACTCACTCTAACGAATTACCCTCTCTAGGACTTGATCCACCACATGACGATGTTGAACATGGATACTATGATGAGGATGATGATAGTGACTTCGATCTTGACAATGCAATGAGACATTTTGGTCTTATGGCAAATCTTCGGGGATATATGTCAGGAGGAAAGGAATGGGTTCTTGACAGTGGATGTACCGATCACATGACCGAAGATAAAGACATGTTTCGTGAGCTTGCTGAAAATGATAGTCCTCGAAAGTATGTCACTTTCGGTGACAACTCAAAGGGTAAGGTGGTTGGCCTCGATAAGGTGGCCATCTCACATGATAGCTCCATTCAGAATGTTATGCTCGTTGAATCTCTTGGCTACAACTTACTTTCAGTATCTAGACTTGCTGATTTCGGTTTCAATGTCCTATTTACTGAAGTAGATTGCCAAGTGTTTCATTGAGACAATCATAAAATGGTCTTTACTGGTATACATAGAGGTGATCTTTACATTGTTGATTTCTCTAAAAAGGCGGCTCAACCTAAAACTTGCTTCATTGCTAAATCCTCAAAAGGTTGGTTATGGCATAGACGACTAGGTCACGTTGGCATGAGAAACCTTGACAAGCTTATTAAAGGGAATCATATCCTTGGTGTTAACGATGTCATATTTGATAAGGATAGACTTTGCAGTGCTTGTCAAGCAGGTAAACAGGTTGGAGGAAGGCATCCCGTGAAAAACATCATGACCACAAGGAGGCCACTTGAGCTACTTCACATGGATCTTTTTGGTCCCAATGCTTACAAGAGTCTCGGTGGAAATTCTTTTGGTCTAGTTATAGTTGATGATTTTTCAAGATTTACGTGGGTGTTCTTTCTCGATGATAAATCATAGGTCCAAAAGATCTTCAAAAACTTCGCCAAGAAGGCTCAAAATCAGTTTGAAGTGAAGATCAAGAAGGTTCGCAGCAACAACGGAGCGGAGTTCAAGAACGCAAACGTGGACACCTTTCTTGACGAAGAAGGGATTTCACACGAGTTCTCGGCTACGTACACACCTCAACAAAATGGAGTTGTTGAGAGGAAGAACGGGAAGCTCATCGAAATGGCGAGAACGATGCTTGATGAATACAAGACACCAAAGCACTTATGGGCAGAAGCGATTGAGACAGCTTGTCATGCAACAAATCGCTTGTATCTTCACAAGCTACTCGGCAAGACGACATACGAGCTCCTCACCGGTAACAAACCCCAAGTTGGATACTTTCGAGTATTCGGCTCAAAGTGCTACATTCTTGATAAGCATCGTCGTTCTAAATTTGCTCCTAAGTCTCATGAAGGTTTCCTACTAGGTTATGGCTCAAACTCTCACACTTACCGTGTCTACAACAATTTCACCCGAAAGGTTGAAGAGACGGTAGATGTGAAGTTTGATGAATCTAACGGCTCGCAAGTAGAGCAATTGCCAATTGATGTAGGAGACAAAGATCCTTCGGAAGCAATCCAAGACTTGTCTATTGGCAAGGTCCGTCCAATGGAGGTGAAGGAGAGTACCTCGTCCGTCCAAGTGGAAGCTTCTACTTCACGACAAGGTGAACCAAGAGTTGATACGGAAGCATCCACAAGTGGGACACACCAAGATGAAGAAAACAAGGAAGTGCATCAAGATGAACGTCAACAACCTCCTTCTCCACCACGATAAGAGAACGACAATGCTGGCAATGAAGAAGGCCAAGAAGAAGAAGATGAAGAAGAAGTTCAACCAAGAACCAAGCAAAAGCTTTCACGAGTTCGAGCAAGAATTGCTAAAGACCACCCCGTCGAGCAAATCTACAATGATATTCAAACCGGGAGAATCACTCGCTCTAAAACTCGTTTAGCTAACTTTTGTGAAAACTATTCTTTCATCTCTAGCATTGAACCTATGAAGGTCGAAGAAGCATTGGAAGATCCGGATTGGATAAATGCTATGCATGAAGAGCTACACAACTTTGAGAGGAACCAAGTTTGGACATTGGTTGAGACGCCCGACAACAACCACAACATCATCGGTACCAAATGGGTGTTTCGCAACAAGCAAGATGAAGATGGACAAGTAGTTCGCAACAAAGCACGTCTGGTCGCCCAAGGCTACACACAAGTCGAAGGTATGGACTATGGTGAGACTTACGCTCCCGTTGCTAGACTTGAGTCCATTCGCATCTTACTTGCCTATGCTAATCACCATGATATCACCTTGTACCAAATGGACATTAAAAGTGCTTTTCTAAATGGTGAAATAGAGGAGGAAGTTTATGTTAAGCAACCTCCATGCTTTGTCAATCCTAAGAAACCAAATCATGTTTACAAACTTCACAAAGCTCTTTATGGTCTTAAACAAGCTCCTAGAGCGTGGTATAAATGCCTGACCAAGTTCCTCATTGAAAAAGGCTTTGAAATTGGTAAAATTGATTCTACTCTTTTTACTAAAAGGGTTAATGGATAACTATTTGTGTGCCAAATCTATGTTGATGATATTATATTTGGTTCAACTAACCCTCATTTTAGTGAAAAGTTTGGGAAGCTAATGTCGGAGAAGTTTGAGATGTCTATGATGAGTGAACTCAAATTCTTTCTTGGTTTGCAAATCAAGAAAACTAAGGAAGGTACCTTTGTCTCTCAAACAAAGTACACCAAAGACCTATTCAAGAAGTTCAATATGCAAGAATGCAAAGGTATGACTACACCGATGCCTACTAGTGGACATCTTGACTTGACCAAAGATGGTGAACCGGTTGATCAAAAGGTTTATCGCTCTATGATTGGTTCATTGTTATATCTATGTGCTTCACGTCCCGATATCATGCTAAGTGTGTGCATGTGTGCACGATATCAAGCTGCTCCTAAAGAATGTCATCTTAAGGCCGTGAAAAGGATAGTGAGATACTTAATCCATACACCAAATTTTGGCATTTGGTATCCTAAGAGGGCCTCTTTTGATCTTGTTGGCTACTCCGACTCGGACTATGCCGGAGACAAGGTTGATAGAAAGTCCACTTCGGGTACTTGTCAATTTCTTGGTAGATCTCTTGTGTCTTGGTCCTCCAAGAAACAAAACTCGGTATCTTTATCCACCGCCGAAGCGGAATACATTGCCACTGGTTCATGTTGTGCTCAATTACTCTGGATGACCCAAACTCTTAAAGATTATGGGATATATGTGAAACATGTTCCATTGCTTTGTGACAATGAAAGTGCTATCAAAATTGGTCATAATCCCGTACAACATTCTCGAACTAAGCATATTGAAGTTTGTCATCATTTCATTCGAGATCATGTTGCTAAGGGTGACATTAATCTTAAGCATGTTCGCACCGAAAAGCAATTAGCGGATATATTCACTAAACCTTTTGATGAGAAAGTGTTTTGCAGGTTAAGAGGAGAATTGAACATCATTGATGCTTCAAACTTGGAGTAGGAACTCCATTGGATACATGCAAGACATGAGCTTATGACTAATCCTTGATACTTCTCTTATGATGAAAATCTTATGTCTTGGATATATTTGCATCTTGCATGTTATATAACCCATGTAGGTACTTGGTTGAATCAAAATTCCATGAGATTGTAATCTACTCACATCTTGAGCAATCTCTACATCACCAAGTTTCTACACTATGGTGGTTGAAGACAAGGAAGCACGGAACCATTCAAACATATCCTTTGACGAATTCTATGTTGAGCTTCATGATTGTCATTTTTGGATACACAAGTGCTCTTCCTTGCAAGAACTAACCCATGTAGGTAGCTGGACTCAAATTCCAAGTGGTGCTCCCAATTCTTGATGAGCTACATCAACCTTGAGCAACCCACACAAGTTCAACTACATGTTCAACACCACCAACCAAGGTATGTTATTCCATCTTAGAGAAGCTTTACTCCAAGTAATGAGCTAAAAGCAACTCGACAAGATGTGAATACATCAAGATGCTTAAACAAAAAATGGCAACCCCATTTTGAGCTTAAACGATGAGTATGACCTATGATCAAGTGATCTCACTTGACTGCTAAGTTAATATACTCTAACATAGGTGACTTTGTCGCCGACCATCTCTAGATGAAGTTCTCTTGTGTCCTTTTCTGTGTTTTTGCATTTGTCTCATGCATATTTGTTTCCCCTTTCAAAAAAAACTTCATCTAGATTTCTTTCTGTTTGCTCTACATTTTCTGCATCCAATTCATTGCATATCATTCAGTAAATTCCTTGCAAATCTTTGTGAGATCTTACTAGTCTAGTGAGCTGAGGTGACAAGTGTTTTCTCTGCGATGAACTTGGTTTCACTGATTTGTTGTTTTCGGTCCAACCGAATCCTTTCGATACAACCAAAGCATACCACTCGGTGCCACCAATTTCACCACAGGAAAAATAGTTTGCCACTTATTCTGTGTTTCTTCTGATCCAGCTCCACTCAATGAATCTTGTCCTCTACAAGCATCACATTTATATAAATGCTTTGTGCTGTGACTCAAGGATCAAACCCTTCTTGGAAATTGATGTCAAAGGGGAGAGAGAGATCACATCAATGCTTATCACTTAGAGAGATCACATCAGAGAGAGAGAGAGAGAGAGAGAGAGAGTATCACCTCCTCAGGAGGAGAAAGAGATCTCCAGGGGGAGAGAATACTCAAGTAGAAAGTATTTCTCAAGGATCCCAGATGCTTGGTGTTCAAGAGGAGAGATGCCACATGTCTTCTTGAGGGGAAAGACATGTTCATATGTGCTTATTTGCATTAGCTCTGTTCATTTATATCCTTCAGCTCTGATTTTCTGTTCCCTATCTTCTCCCAGTATCCCATGCTAGATTCAGGGGGAGCAAGACATCTAAGGGAAAGAAATCATTTAAATTCATTGCATATCTTTACCCTTGGGGACATGTCTAATACAATGTGGTACTTAGTACTCACTCTCTACATGTCATCTCAGTCTTGGTATTCTTGTGGTTTCTTCTGTTTGCTCTGGCTAGTAGATGTACCTGCGTTACCTTGTTTACACAGGTTCATTCCATCCTAAGCCAACTCAAGACTACAAGGTAAGTATATGCATCACAATCATGTGTATGGGGAATTCTTGCTGATGTACATACTGTTTGCAAGAAGGACTCATGAGCATGAAGGTATTTTCTTTAATATTCTTTGCTCTGATGCATATGGCCAAGATACATGTAACACATTGCCTGCTCTATCATGGTTATGCTCTCACATGCTTCTATATTCCATATTCACATGATTGCATACATGTAGGGGGAGCCTATGCTTGTTACATGTCTTTCCAAAGCTTTACTTGCTATTCTTTATATCTTTATCTAAATCTTTGATGTATGTTGTCATCAATTACCAAAAAGGGGAAGATTAAAAGCACAAGTGCTCCCTAGGTGGTTTTGGTAATTAATGTCAACATATCTCTTGTTGGACTAACACTTTTATCTAGTATGTTTCAGATAAGTTCAACAATGGCGTGGCATGGACTAAAGGATGTGGGAACTCCTTGGAGATGCTAAGGACAAAGGATTGGCTCAAGCTTCAAGATCAAGACTCTTCATTTTACATTTTAGTGATCCAAGATCACATTGAGTCTATAGGAAAAGCCAATACTATCAAGAAGGGATGAGGTGTTGTTTAATGAGTTTCTTGCTCCACAGTGCTTAGTGATATACTCCAAAACCCTCAACTACTTTCCCACTTCCACACATATGACCTAAACCTAAAGTCAAACTCGGCCCCACCGATTCTTTCTATCCGGTGCCACCGAGTTCAGATGTCATAGCCACTGCCACAAACCCTAGGCAAATCGGTCTCACCGATAGGGATCTCGGTCTCACCGAGATGGGATTGTAATCTCTCTATGTATGTCCATTACCAAAATCGGTCTCACCTAGTTTGAGCAATCGGTACTACCGAGATTACAATGCAAACTCTCTGGATAACTTATTACCAAAATCGGTCCCACCGAGTTCGAGTAATCGGTCCCACCGAGTTTCCCTGACCAACTCTCTAGTTAGCTTATTACCAAAATTGGTCTCACCGAGTTTGTGTAATAGGTCTCACCGAGATTACATTATGCCCTAACCCTAACCATATCGGTCCTACCGAGTTGCATGTCGGTCCCACTGAAATTCCTAATGGTCACTAGATTTGCTAAATCGGTCCGGCCGAGTTTGTTGATTCGGTCCCACCGAGTTTGGTAAATTGTGTGTAAGGGTTAGATTTTGTGTGGAGGCTATATATACCCCTCCACCTCCTCTTCATTCGTGTAGAGAGCCATCAGAACAAACCTACACTTCCATCTTACCAGTTCTGAGAGAGAATCACCTACTCATGTGTTGAGGCCAAGATATTCCATTCCTACCAAATGAATCTTGATCTCTAGCCTTCCCCAAGTTGCTTTCCACTCAAATCTTCTTTCCACCAGATCCAAATCCTATGAGAGAGAGTTGAGTGTTGGGGAGACTATCATTTGAAGCACAAGAGCAAGGAGTTCATCATCAACGCACCATTTGTTACTTCTTGGAGAGTGGTGTCTCCTAGATTGGCTAGGTGTTACTTGGGAGCCTCCGACAAGATTGTGGAGTTGAACCAAGGAGTTTGTAAGGGCAAGGAGATCGCCTACTTCGTGAAGATCTACCGCTAGTGAGGCAAGTCCTTCGTGGGCAACGGCCATGGTGGGATAGACAAGGTTGCTTCTTCGTGGACCCTTCGTGGGTGGAGCCCTCCGTGGACTCACGCAACCGTTACCCTTCGTGGGTTGAAGTCTCCATCAACATGGATGTACGATAGCACCACCTATCGGAACCACGACAAAAACATCCATGTCTCCAATTGCGTTTAAATCCTCCAAAACCCTTCCATTTACATTCTTGAAAGTTGCATGCTTTACTTTTCGCTGCTCATATACTCTTTGCATGCTTGCTTGTTATGTATTGTGAATGTTAAACTTGTGCCTAAACTCCACTTAAACTTAAAGAAGTTAAAAACTGCAACTTTGATACTTAGTGTCTAATCACCCCCCTCTAGACACCTCTTCTCAAGGTTATTCTGTTTACATGAATAAAACCTTCTATGGTCATACACCCAATGTTAATGGTTTATTGAATCTCGATCATAGTGATACACATATTCATAACGTTGATGACAAAAGATGCAAAGTTGATAATGATAGTGCAACATACTTGTGGCACTGCCGTTTATTTCATATTGGTGTAAAGTGCATGAAGAAACTCCATGCTAATGGACTTTTGGAATCACTTGATTATGAATCATTTGATACTTGCGAACCATGCCTCATGGGCAAGATGACTGAAACTTTGTTCTCTAGAACAATGGAGCAAACCAATGACTTATTGGAAATAATACATACCGATGTATGCGGTCCGATGAGTTTTGAGGCACGCGACAGGTATCATTATTTTCTGACCTTCACAGATGATTTGAGCAGATATGGTTATATCTACTTAATGAAACACAAGTCTGAAACATTTGAAAAGTTCAAACAATTTCAGAGTAAAGAGGAGAATCATCGTAACAAGAAAATAAAAGTTTCTACGATCTGATTGCGGAGGTGAATATTTGAGTTAAGAGTTTGGCCTTCATTTAAAACAATGTGGAATAGTTTCACAACTCATGCCACCTGGAACACCACAGCATAATGGTGTGTCCAAACATCGTAACCGTACTTTATTAGATATGGTGCGATATATGATGTCTCTTACCGATTTACCACTATCATTTTGGGGTTATGCATTAGAGACAACTACACTCACGTTAAATTGGGCACCATCTAAATCTGTTGAGACGACACTGTATGAACTATGGTTTGGCAATAAACCTAAGGTGTCATTTCTTGAAGTTTGGGGTTGCGACACTTATGTCACAAGGCTTCAACCTGATAAGCTCAAACCCAAATTGGAGAAGTACGTCTTCATAGGATACCCTAAGGAAACAATTGGGTATACCTTCTACTACAGATCTGAAGGCAAGATCTTTGTTGCCAAGAGTGGAACCTTTCTAGAGAAGGAGTTTCTCTCGAAAGAAGTGAGTGGGAGGAAAGTAGAACTTGATGAGGTAATTGTACCTTCTCTCAAATTGGAAAGTAGCTCATCAGAGAAATCCGTTCCCATGATGCCTACACCAACTAGAGAGGAAGCTAATGATGATGATCATGAAACTTCAGATCAAGTTACTACCGAACCTCATAGGTTGACCAGAACATGATCAACACCAGAGTGGTACGGTAATCCTGTTCTGGAAGTCGTGTTACTAGACCATGGCGAACCTACGAACTATGAAGAAGCTATGATGAGCCTAGATTCTGACAGATGTCTTGAGGACATGAAATCTGAGATAAGATCCATATATGAGAACAAAGTATGGACTTTGGTGGATTTGCCTGATGATCGGCAATCCATAGAGAATAAATGGATCTTCAAGAAGAAGACTGACGCTGATAGTAATGTCACTATCCACAAATCTCGACTTGTCGCCAAAGGTTTTCCACAAAGTTCAAGGAGTTGACTATGCTGAGACTTTCTCACCCGTAGCGATGCTTAAGTCTGTCCGAATCTTGTTAGCAATTGCCACATTTTACGATTATGAAATCTAACAAATGGATGTCAAAAACTACATTCCTTAAAGGATATTAAAGAAGAGTTGTATATGATGCATCTAGAAGGTTTTGTTAATCCTAAAGGTGCTAACAAAGTGTACGAGCTCCAGCAATCCATCTATAGCCTGGTGCAAGCATCTCGGAGTTGGAATATACACTTTGATAAGGTGATCAAAGCATATGGTTTTATACAGACTTTTGGTGAAGCCTGTGTTTCTTTGTAGCATTTCTGATATTATATGTGGATGACATATTATTGATTGGAAATGATATAGGATTTCTGGATAGCATAAAAGGGCATTTGAATAAGATTTTTTTTCAATGAAAGACCTCCGTGAAACTACTTACATATTGGGCATCAAGATCTATAGGGATAGATCGAGACGCTTAATAGGACTTTCACGAAGCACATACCTTGGCAAAGTTTTGAAGATGTTCAAAATGAATCAGTCAAAGAAAGGGTTCTTGTCTGTATTGCAAGGTGTGAAGTTGACTAAGACTCAAAGCCTGACCACGGTAGAAGCTAGAAGGAATGAAAGTCATTCCTATGCCTCAGTCATAGGTTCTATAAAGTATGCCATGCTGTGTACCAGACCTGTTGTGTGCCTTGCCAATGAGTTTGGCAAGGGGGTACAATAGTGATCCAGGAGTAGGCACTAGACAGCGGTCAAAATTATCCTCAACAATTGGTTGGGAGGTTGAAGAAACAAAACGTTGTTTGATGAAGATCGGTGTCGCTGGAGCTATTTGGGGGATATGAAAAGAAAGGAACTTAGATTGCTTCCAAGGCTAGTAGCACAGTGACTCTTGCGATGTTGTGTAACACAGTTGGCATTGTATTGATTTTTTGAGTTTTTTGTAGGTGAAGGAGGACCAAAAATTGGAGCTGGAACATTGCATGAGGCCGATGGCGTGAATTGTGGGTGGTGTCTTCACCGGAAAAAGGCAATGGATGCCAAGAGTTCCAAGGTAGATGTGAGCTACTTTCGTAAGATTGGGAGAGTTTTGTATTGGTTGAATTAGGGAATATCTAGATCACCAAAATGCCCACAAATGTTTGGACGAGTTGTTCAAAAACTTTTAAGTCTCCAATGTGGATCATGAAATTAGGACGGACCAATCCGGACATCCTAAATCCTGCAACCCGACCCCAACTCATGGGAAGATCTACAGGAGTCTCGACGTCTGCCATGTTGGACTCCGACAACCCGGACCTTCTCCGACCATCCAACTCTATAATCTCCATGCATTTTCATATATTACAGGAATCATACTATATTTAACAAGTTGAACATAAATTTAGACTAAACTTAACTAATACCAGCCCAAGTATCGAAAGGTGACCTCATAGGCATGGCTTCTGAGGCCACCGACCACTCCATCATCGTCCACGCGTCGTCCAATTCACCATCCTCGTCGCCGTCTGAGCAATTGTCTAAGCCACCATCCTCATCATCATTGTCATGCCAGTGGCGAAAGGCCCATTAGGCATTGTGGCGTCCATGTGATATGACGTTGTGGCGCGCTTGCAACACAGATGCTTTGATATGTCTCCAATGTATCTATAATTTTTTATTGTTCCATGCTATTAGAGTATCAATCTTGGATGTTTTATATAACTTTTTGTGTTACTATATATCATTTTCTGGGACTAACCTATTAACTCAGTGCCAAGTGCTAGTTCTGTTTTCTGCTTGTTTTTAGTTTTCCAGAAAGTCGGTACCAAACAGAGTCCAAACGCTATGAAACTTTTTGATGATTTTTTTGTCGACAAAAGAGACCCTAGAAGCTTCAGGAGGAGACCAGACGAGAAGTGGGGAGAAGGCAAGGCAACAGGGCACGCCAGGGGGGGCGTGCCCTGTTATCTTGTGGGACCACGTGGCTCCGTCCGACCTAATTCCACCTCTATAAATTCTCTAAAATTGGGAAACCAACAGAGAGCCACCCCAAACACTTTTTCCGTTGCCGGAAGTTTCTATTCTTACATGATCCCATCTGGAGGCCTTTTTCGGTACTCTTCTGGAGGGGGAATCGATCATAGAGGGCTTCTACATCATCCTTGCTGCCTTTCGATGATGCGTGAGTAGTTCACCATGGACCTATGGGTCCATAGCTAGTAGCTAAATGCCTTCTTTTCTCTCTTTGATCTTCAATATTATGTGCTCCTAGATGTTCTTGGAGTTCTGTCCGATGTAATCTTCTTTTTCGGTGTGTTTTTTGGGGTCCGATGAATTGTGGGTTTATGATCAGATTACTCATGAATATTAATTGAGTCTTATCTAAATTATCTTGTGCATGATTATTATAGAATTGCATTTGTCTTTGATCTATCCATTTAGTTTGGCTAACTAGATTGATTTATCTTGCAATGGGAGAGGTGCTTTGTGATGGGTTCAATCTTGCAGTGCTCCATCCCAGTGACAGAAAGGGAAATGACACGTATTTGTATTGTTGCCATTAAGGATTAAAAGGTAGGTTTTATTCATATTGCTTGGGTTTAGTTTGTCTATGTCATGTCATCTTGCTTAAGGTGTTACTCTAGTTTTATTAACTTAGTACCCTAGATGCATGCTGGATAGCGATCGATGGGTGGAGTAATAGTACTACAAGAAGGCAGGATTCAATCTACTTGTCTTGGACGTGATGCCTATATACATAATCATTGCCTTGAATATCGTCATAACTATGCGCTTTTCTATCAATTGCCCAACAGTAATATGTTCACGCACCATATGTGACCAAGTCTACTTTTGTCATATATAAAAACACAAAAATACCTTGTTGCATTTTTATTTATTTTATTTTGTTTTGCAATTTATGTATTTACCTACCACTACAAGATTTGTTCCTTGTTGCAAACAACCGCCAAGGGGATTGACAACCCCCTTGTTTGCGTTGGGTACAAGTATTTGCTTTTGTGTGTGCATGTCCTGCTAACGAGGTTCTATGTGGTTCTCCTACTAGATTGATAACCTTGGTTCTTAACTGAGGGAAATACTTATCTCTATTGTATTGCTTCATCTTCTCCTCTTTGGGGAAATCCCAATGCAGCTCACAAGTAGCACGATCCGCTGCATCCTTCGCCACTTGTCATTGGCTTGGAGGAAAGGGAGCTCTCAGATTCCACCAAAAAGTCCCTACCACAAGGAAGTCATCCAAAAAAATTGTCCGTTATTGGTTCCATGAGCACAAGAATTCCAAGCCCCTACCGCAAGGAGGTCTTCCGAAATTATGGCTGAACTCGCTGAATCATCGATGCTACACCATCCAAGAGTCCATGAACAAATATCGCAACCACTACAAACAACCACTCAAACGGTGGCAAAATGGTGCACAAACCTTGGAGCAAGTAGGTTGTTCTATGTGTTGGTCATTTGGCCTGACTAGACCGGATGTTTAAGGGATGCAGTTGAATGGTCGACTTCCTAGATGGTTGGGCTTGCAGTTGAGGCATCACCGAAATAGGATCGACGTGAAGATATTGACATTGATGGGGATGTGCATGCCCAGATGAGATTTGCATGCATGTATCTTCATCGTCCTCCATGGCAAGGAGAGCATATGCATTTCTTGTGGATAAGACCTTCTGAAAGCATACTTGCTCCTTTGGTGGTTTTGGTAATTATGTCAACATACATATTGTTGGACTAACACTTCTAGTAAATTTCAGATAAGTTCAAGGGTGGCTTGGCAAGGACATGAGGATGTGGACCCCCTCAAAATTCTTAAGGACAAGAATTGGAAAATCTCCAAGGCCCTACACTTTTGTTTAAGTGATCCAAGATCACATTGAGTCCATAGGAAAGCCGGTACTATTAAAAGGGGATGAGGTTTTGATCATGACTCAATTGCTCACGTGCTTAGTGATATTGCTCCAAACATCCTCAACCACTTCTCCACATCACATCTATCCAAAACCCTAAAGTCCATCTCGGTCCCCCCAAAACCTTCCCATCCAGTCCCACAAAGATGAACCAATACATTGCCACATGCCAAACCCCAACGTTTTGGCACAACCGATATGGATATCGATCTCACAGAGATGGCCTGACCAATGTTCTGTAATGAAGTTGCTTCATCCGGAATTAACAAGATGAAACTATCGGAACTACCATAACGAGGTCTTTCCCTAGCCATTGCACGTCGGTCGCACCGGGATTTTCTGATTGGTCTCACTGAAACCTCCAATGTTCGAATATTTTGCACTAGTCGGTGTCACCAAGAATTCAATCCAGTGTCACCGAGTTGGGTCAAAGACTTGTAACATTGGGATCTTTGGGTGAAGGCTATATATACCTCTCCACCCCCACTTACTCTCTAAGAAAGCCATCCGAATAAACCACTACTTCCATTACTCATTTTCTGAGAGAGAACCACCTACTCATGTCTTGAGATCAAGATATTCCAATCCAACCATTTTAACCTTGATTTCTAGCCTTACCCAAGTTGTTTTCCATTCAATCCCCTCTTCTACCAAAGGCAAATCTATGAGAGGGTGATTGAGTGTTGGTGAGACTATCATTTGAAGAACAAGAGCAAGGAGTTCATCATCAGCAAAACCATCTATAACCTTTTGGAGAGTGGTGTCTCCTAGATTGGTTAGATGTCACATGGGAGCCTCCAAGAGATTGTGGAGTTGAACCAAGGAGTTTGTAAGGGCAATGTGATTGCCTACTTCGTGAAGATCTACTCGAGTGAGGCTAGTCCTTTGTGGGCATAAGTCATGATGGAATAGAAAAGGTTGCTTCTTCATGGACCCTTCATGGGTGGAGCCCTCCGTGGACTCGTGCAACTATTACCCTCCATGGGTTGAAGTCTCCATCAACGTGGATGTATGATAGCACCACCTATCGGAACCATGCCAAAAATCTTCGTGTCTTCATTTTATTTGATCCTCCATCTACACCCTTTACTTTCCACACAATTGCATGCATTACTATTTTCGCTGACCTATCTCTAGATATGCATGTGTAGGAAGTCTTGGTGCTATCTTAACTAGTGCCAAAATCTGCCTAATTTTCAAGAGAACTAAAAATTGCACCTTTGGTTGGTTAAGAGTCTATTCACCCCCCCTCTAGACCTATCTTCTCTGATCCTGCACCTTCCCACCATTAAGGAAGCTTTGGTCTTGCTTTAGCAATGGCATGACATCCTGCAACAATAACAACAAAGATACCAGCTCTTGCGAAGCATCAGTGGTCAGGCGATACCGCATGTTAGATTCCAAACCATATCAAAGAAATAGCCACTCAGACATGCTGTTTGGTCAAGTGTGTAGATAGGTTTGGTAAGGCAGACACTATGGGAGAGTGGTAGATCCAAATGTCAAACCAGAGGTAGGTGTTTTGTCAATTATAAGTAAGCACAAAGGAGATTTGTTGTAGAGCTGGCAATTGTGTGTTGATGGTTTTGCAAAGGAAGGAGGTATTTGTGTGAGGGTGAAGGAGAGCATTTGGGTGTTTCAAGTCAATCCATTCCATCCAAGGGGAAGTGGAGGGCACAAGAGCCCTAGAGGTAAATTTCATGAGAAGACAACTGTTTTGTTGGTACAAGTTTTTGAGACCCAAACCTAAAAAAAATCGGTTTGCACACATAATTCCAAGCAATTAAGCACTGAGAAGCAGTACAAGATTCTTGTGCGGCCCAGAAGAAGGCCCTATGAAAAGCATCTAATTTTTTGAGAACCTTTTTCGGGATGGAGAAAACCGACATAAAGTAGGTGGCTAAGGAGTCTAAGACAACAGAGAGAAGTACTAGACAGACATCCTTGTCTAGAAGTTTGGCCTTCCAACCAGCCAGGTATTTGCGACAGTTCTAAAGGATAGGTAGGAAGGCATTATTTGGGAGCCTAGTGGGCGGCAACAACAAACCTAGATAAATCTGAGGGAAGAAAGAGACAGGGCATTGGAGAATTGAGCCGATGGACACAACGTTGCCGGGTGACACATTTAAGGGAGCGAAGGTGGTTTTAGATAAATTAATTGAGAAACTAGTGGCTAACACAAAGTAGCCTCGGTTGAGGCCGAGGCCTAAGTAGCCTCGGCAAAGATTAAGGTATCTATGATGTATTATAGCGTAGTGGGAGGAAGGTTAGAGAGAAGTGGATGATGTAGAACTAGGGGTTGATCAATTTGTCCAATGAGCTATTGAAGCAGGTCAACAATGATCATGAAATGGTAAGGAGCTATTGAAGCTCTTCTTGCCCCAGGTGTAACCTTGGCGTGGAAGACAGTAAACACATCTTCCTCGACTACCCTCTCGCTGACCGGATTTGGCAAAAGGGTTGGTTTTGCAATGTCTGCCCACATCAACGAGATGTGGCACAACGGTCATGCTGGGCCTCCTGAGTTCCTTTGGCACTTCATTTTACTATTGCTGCTTTGGAAGATCTGGGATGCTAAATCCTTTCGCTCTGTCGAGACTACTCGGTTACTTCTATTAGGCTAAAAAATTCTGATCTGGACTTGTGGTCTCATAGACTTTCTAGGACTAGTAACAAGGAACACACGTTTTCATGGTGTGTTTTCCTTTCCTCATGCTCTTTCGTACCTATGTAATTCTATTACAACTTATTTTTTTGACAAAGAGAATATATTGATATCATGAAGATATCAAAATGTCTAACTAGACATTAAGGATGCAGAAAACCAAAAAGAGCAAAAAAAGAAAAAAGAAAAAAGCCCCGCCACCTTGATCAGTCACTCACAGCAGCAACACACTAACCACCACCAAAGACAACACCCCGACCACAAAAGAGGTCCTCCAAAGACGACGCCTCCAATAAGGGAATAGAGCACAAGCACCGTCATCGCCCGATCAGTGATCTTAGGTTTTCACCCTAGAGAAAGTCCGAGTTCTCAAAACAATTCCTTCAACAAGATCATTGCTAAGCACAACCAATGAAGGACAGACCTTGGGATTTCATCCACAAAATGGAGACACGGTACTCATGGAGCACCACCAAGACTAAAGTCCTCCAGTGTTGCCGCCCCCACTTATCGAGGCCGATAGTGCAAGTCACTAAACACAAAGATCAGTCTTCATCGCATCCAAAGCACCTTTCCGCCATTTCTTCCGATCTGTCAATCGTTGCCGCCATGACATTCTATGCCTCTCTCCATACCATGGAAATCTTGAAGTAGACATGTCCCATGGTATCGATAAAAGCAGAGCTTCACACTACACCCACTTAAAGCCGCACGAGCAGATGCACGGATGTGCACAGCCGAATCCCATCCGATCTAGAAAATCAGGAGCGTCTTGCCCCAATCTATAGATCTCCAACGGAGATCCGAAACTCATCTACGACCAGATCAAAGAGGATCAAAAACAGGCAGATTGCCAGTTTGGCATGAGAAGACCAATAGGGTAGCCCACCAGCATCCAGCGGCACCACCGCTACTACCGCCACCATCCAAACACCGCCAGGGGACGAGATCTGGACGTAGGCCCGCCAGACCACAGATCGGGACCGTCCACCACGAGCCTCTCACCACAGTGACTCCCAACCTCCTCGCGCCATGTGCACACGATCACAACCTGCAGGTGAAACTCACCGCGCGGATATGTGCCGAGCTCGCCCCGGAGCAACGAGATCCAACCGCCTGCTCACGGGGCACAAGTCTGGCTCAGCAGCAGCGATAGTAGCCCCACTGCGACCCCGTGCCGGGAGCGAACACGCACCCCACTGCACCATACGGGCGTACTGACCATCACCAAGCCGACGCCGTTGCATCCCATGCCTCTGGTTGGCATAGTTGCCCCACGCAGCCGGCCTCACATATGGGAGAGGGAAGGCCCACCACCATTGATGTGCGAGGGCTTTGCCTGGCGGCGCTCGCTGGCGGCGGGCTTAGAGTCTGGTGGCTAGGGTTCCCACCCGAGTCACCTGCGGGGAGCGACGCAGGGCCCTCCTGTCTGAGCAAGCGTATATTATGCTTTGAGAAACATATTCATGTGGGGGTACTCCCCTATTGATTAATCAAAAAAGTCAGCTATGTCTGTGGACATGTGAATGAACGAATAATGTGTCTCTCTTAGGGAAACTCCAATGCACGAACCCAAACGGACATGCGTTTTGTCCAGATTTCGTCCATTTGGGTGGCGAAACGGACGTCTGTGTCCGGTTTGGCCCATCTATTGGCGTCCTGGATTCGGGGGTTTCCAACCCTGCCTGCCTGCTGCCCGCCGCGTGACTCCATCGACGGCCTGGTATGGCCCAGCTTCAACACCAACACCACAAGACCCTCGCGAGGGGCCAAGCCTCTCGAGGTGGACGATACCAAGACCCCCGAAGGAAGTGGCCTCCTCAGGAGGGCTCCTGAGGGGCAGAGAGTTCTATGCAAGATATCTCATGAGGCTCGGTCTGACGTGAGCCATGACGGCCAAGGCCAGGTGGGCGCCAGGCGGGTGCAGAGTGCAGGTTTCCTCTTTGGTGCAAGGGAGGCAAGCCACAAGCGCGGAGTCCTGAGGAATCAGCCAAAGGTTTCCATTCTAGTGCAACAAGACCAAGACCGCCAGGACGGCAGGACGGAGGTCATCAACGAGCCCACCGCAGCGTCACGACCAGAGGCTTTTCGCAGGCAAAGACTACTTTTGTCAGGATAGACTGTACTACTTGTCCCCTTTCAAATCTCGCCATCGTGGAATCCCTTCCCGCTCATATTTGGGAAGAGGACCAAGGCCACTATATATAGGACTAGCCACCACCATAGGAATGGGACCGAAATCAGAACAAGTAGAGCACCGCACCAGCTCAAGAACACCTCACCTCCTGTGGCTTGTTCATACTTTGTACTAGTTCATCCATAGCCCCTCGAGGCAATCCACCAAACCACACTAGATCAGGATAGACTGCACGACCTCTTCCTCGCCTACTACACGGCGCCGGCGCCCCCGGTCGTCGCAGCTCTCCTAGGTGGCCCGCAAGCGCCACCCTTCGACCGCCACATCAAGCATTCTACCGGCGGGCAGACAACACTCAGGCAGGCTCGGGGGCTCCCCCGAGCTGGGCGGCGCCCCAAGCTGACCTCGCCTTTGGCCCCAAGGATCACCCCACTGCCACGACAGGAGCAGGAGCGCTCCCGATGCTCTGTACCCCCACCGTCTGCCACGTGGCGATCACCAGGATGCTCATCGATGTCGGAGCCGGCCTCAACATGCTCTCCTCAGAGGTGTTCGGCCTGCTCCACGTGCCACCCAGCCGGCTCCGCCCCTCCAAGCCTTTCTCCGGGGTCGGCGACGGCTCCACCAGGCCCCTGGGGCAGATGTGTCTCCCTGTCACCTTCAGGACCCGTGACAACTACCGCACCGAGCTCATCGACTTCGACATCGCCAAGATCGACCTGCCGTACAATGCTATTCTGGGATACCCAACCTTGGCCTAGTTTATGGCAGCGACCCACCCCGCGTACAACCTCATGAAGATGCCTGGCAGCAACGGTGTCCTCACGGTGGCGGGGGACACCAAAGGCGTGCTGCAGGCCCTCAAGCTCGCCTTCAAGACGGCCACAGCCACGCTACCTGGCGAGAAGAAGGATCAGGAGGCCCAGAAGCAGCAGCTGCCAAGAAGAAGCAGTTGTTCTCCCAAGACCGAGCCGAGACTAAGCAAGTGCCGGTCTGCGAGGATGGGATGACCAGCGCACCTTCACCATAGGGGCTAGCCTCCCTCAAGATCAAGAGGAGGCATTGATCAACTTTGTGAGCCAACAAGGATGTATTCGCTTGGGACCCAAACACCTGGCTGGGGTCCCAAGGGGGTAATCGAGCACCACCTGAGGGTATGCCCAAATGTGCGGCTGGTGAAGCAGAAGGCTCGCCGCCAGTCCACCGAGAAGAAGGCCTTCATCGTCCAAGAAACCCGTAAGCTACAAGCTCCAGGGGTCATCAGAGAGGTGTGGTACCCAGAGTGGCTGGCAAACCCAGTCATCGTCCCCAAGAAAGGAGGGAAGGAGCGCATGTGTGTCGACTTCACCAACCTCAACAAGGCCTGCCCTCAAGATCCCTTCCCGCTCCCTCGCGTTGACCAGATCGTCGACTCCACCTCCGAGTGCAACCTGTTGTGCTTCCTGGATGCCTTCTCCGGTTACCACCAGATCAAGATGGCCGTGGAGGATGTGGAGAAGACGACATTCCTCACCCCATGTGGGGTGTACTTCTACACCTGCATGCCCTTTGGGTTGTGCAACGCTGGAGCATGCTTCCAGCGGTTGATGCACATCGCACTGGGTTCGTAGCTCAGGAGGAACGCAGAGGCCTATGTTGACGACATAGTGGTGAAGTCTCGAGAGGCCAGGACTTTGATAGAAGATCTAGAGGAGACATTCGCCAACCTGCGCATGGTGGGTCTTTGGCTAAACCCCGAGAAGTGTGTGTTCGGGATCCCCTCGGACAAGCTACTAGGCTTCTTGGTGTCACACAGAGGGATCGAGGCTAACCCAGAGAAGGTCAAGGCGATAGAGGATATGACCCCCCACAGACCCTGAAGGAGATGCAGAAGCTGGCTGGCTGCGTAACCTCACTTGGGTGTTTCATTTCCAAGCTAGGGGAGTGCGCCCTCCCGTTTTTGAAGTTTATGAAAAGGAAGGAGCCATTCGAGTGGACCCCCAAGGCAGACGCAGCCTTCCATGACCTCAAGAGATATCTGACCAGTCCGCCCGTGATGGTGGCACCGCGCCCTATCGAGCCCTTGGTACTCTATCTGGCAGCATGATGACCCACAAGTGTAGGGGATCAATCCTAGTCCTTTCGATAAGTAAGAGTGTCAAACCCAACGAGGAGCAGAAGGAAATGATAAGAAGTTTTCGTAAGGTTTTCTCTGCAAGCACTGAAATTGTAGGTGATAGATAGTTTTGTGATAAGATAAATAGTAACGAGTAACAAATAAATAAAGTAAATAAAATGCAGCAAGGTGGCCCAATCCTTTATGTAGCAAAGGATAAGACTGGACAATTTCTAATAATGAGAAAGGAGCTCCCGAGGACACATGGGGATTATCGTCAAGCTAGTTTTCATCAGGTTCATATGATTCACGTTCGGTACTTTGATAATTTGATATGTGGGTGGACCGGTACTTGGGTACTGCCCTTACTTGGACAAGCATCCCACTTATGATTAACCCATATTGCAAGCGTGTGCAACTACAAAAGAAGTATTAAGGTAAACCTAACCACAACATTAAACATATGGATCCACATCAGCCCCTAACGAAGCAACGCATAAACTAGGGTTTAATCTTCTGTCACTCTAGCAACCCATCATCTACTTATTACTTCCCCATGCCTTCCTCTAGGCCCAAATAATGGTGAAGTTTCATGTAGTCGACGTTCACATAACACCACTAGAGGAAAAGACAACATACATCTCATCAAAATATCGAACGAATACCAAATTCACATGACTACTAATAGAAAGACTTCACCCATGTCCTCAGGAACAAACGTAACTACTCACAAAGCATATTCATGTTCATAATCAGAGGAGTAATAATATGCATAAAGGATCTGAACATATGATCTTCCACGAAGTAAACCAATTAGCATCAACTACAAGGAGTAATCAACACTACTAGCAACCCACAGGTACCAATTTGTGGTTTTGATACAAGATTGGATACAAGAGATGAACTAGGGTTTTGAGAGGAGATGGTGCTGGTGAAGATGTTGATGGAGATTGACCCCCTCTCGATGAGAGGATCGTTGGTGATGATGTTTGTGATGATTTCCCCCTCCCGGAGGGAAGTGTCCCGGGCAGAACAGCTCCACCGGAGCCCTACATTGATTCCGCCAAGGTTCCGCCTTGTGGTGGCGGAGTTTCGTCCCGTAAGCTTGCCTACGATTTTTTCCAGGGTAAAAGCTCTGATATAGCAGAAGATGGACACCGGAGGCCCACCAGGGCGCCCAGGAGATAGGGGGGCGCGCCCTGTAGGGGGGGCGCCCTCCACTCTCTTGGACATTGTGTGGGCCCCCTGGTGTATTTCTTTCGCCCAATTTTTTTTATTAAATCCAAAAAGATGTTTCGTGGAGTTTCAGGACTTTTGGAGCTGTGCAGAATAGGTTTCCAACATTTGCTCCTTTTCCAGCCAGAATTCCAGCTGCCAGCATTCGCCCTCTTCATGGTAAACCTTGTAAAATAAGAGAGAATAGCCATAAGTATTGAGATATAATGTGTAATAACAGCCCATAATGCAATAAATATTGATATAAAAGCATGATGCAAAATGGACGTATCAACTCCCCCAAGCTTAGACCTCGCTTGTCCTCAAGCGGAAGCCGAAATCGAAAAATATGTCGACATGTTTAGAGGTAGAGGTGTCGATAAAAAAAATATGGACATGAGGGCATCATGATCATTCTTATAACAACAACATATATTGATTTTATCATATGATTTCTTATGCTCAAGTAACAATCAATTCACAATGTCAAGTATGGTTCAAAAACTTCATTGGGAACTAATAAACTATAATCTCAGTCATTGAAGCAATTGCAATTTATCGTAACATCAGAAAGAGTCAACAATAGAGCTTTTCAGCAAGCTCACATACTCAACTATCTCGTAGTCTTCTACAATTGCTAACACTCACGCAGTACTTGTGGTTATGGAGTTTCAGCCGGACACTGAGAAAGATAGGGGCTTATTGTGTTGCCTCCCAATGTATTCACCTTTAGGTGATGTCAACAATAATAGCCCATGCTAACTTACATCCAATTGGATATATATATCATGATCTTTCAAACACGAGGAGCTTGCCAAAGGATAAAATGAAAAAGGGAAAGGTGAGGATCACCTTGACTCGAACATAAAGTAAAAACATAAAGTAAAAGATAGGCCCTTCGCAGAGGGAAGCAGAGGTTGTCATGTGCGTTTGGGGTTGATGCACAAAATCTTAATACAAAAGAATGTCACTTTATATTGCCCCTTGTATGTGGACCTTTATTATGCAGTCCGTCGCTTTTATTACTTCCACAACAAGATCGTACAAAGCTTATTTCTGCACTAATAAGTCATACATATTTAGATAGCAATTTTTATTGCTTGCAACATGACAACTTACTTGAAGGATCTTACTCAATCCATAGGTAGGTATGGTGGACTCTCATGGCAAAACTGGGTTTAAGGATATTTGGAAGCACTAGTAGTATCTCTACTTGGTGCAAGGAATTTGGCTAGCATGAGGCGGAAAGGCACGCTCAACATGTTTGGAAGGTCAATGACAATATGCTTTAACTGAGATGTTGGAAAACATAAATTATACGTTGTCTTCCTTGTCCAACGTCAACTCTTTTAGCAAGTCATACTTAATGAGTGCTCCCAATTATAAAAAGGTGTCCAAGATAATATATTTGTATGTGAACCCCTCTTTCCTTATCACTTCCTATTAATTGCAACGATGACCAAGACTATGTTCATCAACTCTCAACAATTTTTATGCCTCATACTTTCTATATGTGAAGTTATCACTATCCATAAGATCAATATGAACTCTATTATTCTTTCTACTTTCTCAAGATCATAGCAACATAGCAAAGCCCTTGACTCAACACTAATCTTTATTATAGATATCTCATGGACTCAATTACAAAAAGAGATCACAAAGCAAAACTCAAAACTACTTGATATCAAAACTTCAAACTACTAGATCAAGATACTACTAAAAGGATCGACTAAATAAAACAGTAAAGATAGGAGTGTGATGGTGATACGATACCGGGGCACCTCCCCCAAGCTTGGCAGTTGCCAAGGGGAGTGCCCATACCCATGTGATTATTTCTCCTTCTTCACGGTTGGTGTTATGATCTTCTTGGCGATGATGCCCTTCAGGATACGGTTCTCCTCCTCGAGCTTATTGACTTGTTTGAGGTCCATAATTTCTTTAACGGCTAAAGCTCCTTTTACCCAAGGATGTTGCATAGCTTCTTGAGAACAAGTGAAACTCTTTTTCATATTTTCATAAGAAAGAAATCTAGAGTTGGAAGGAGTGATCGAAGTAGGGACAGCCATGCTAGGTAGTTCCCCCATAGTGAATTCTGCTCGAAGATGAGAGGTAACTTCTTGATCCTCCTCCATGGCATCTATCCTTTTCAATCCAGCCTCCATCTCATTCTCCGTTGATGGTCCAAAGTGATAGGCATCGCTATTCGCTCCGGGACCTGGCTTTGGGTGAGACACCCGACTCTCCCCAACTGACTCCTGAGAAGACATCTTGCTTTATTCTGCAACAGGAACATCTCGAAATGAAAAGAGAGGATATTTGCGTGATACGGTGGTCAAAACCTTCAGGAGTATATATAATGAATTTTTACCGACCAAAATATGTAATGTGCAAGAAAACGGAGTCCAGGAGGCACACGAGGTGCCCACGACAGGGGGGCGCGCCTAGTAGGGGGGCGCCTTCCACTCTCGTGGGTGCCTCGTGTCCCTTTCAGACTACTTCTTTCTTCCTAAAATTCTTAAATATTCCAAAACTGCTAAAAATTGCCATTGGAGTCGTTTTGGAGTCGGTTTATTTACCGTACCACATGCCTATTCCTTTTCGGAGTCTGGAACGTTCTGGAAAGTGTCCCTTATGTATTCCTCAGGGGTTACGATTTCAATGATATTAGTTTCAACATTGATAGGATTACCTGAAATATAATGTTTAATTCTTTGAATGTTTACTACCCTTGGACTTGTGCCTTCGAAGTTGTTGATTTTTATGGCAACGGAACGATAGACCTCCTCGATAACGTAAGGACCTTCCCATTTTGAGAGGAGTTTTCCTGCAAAAAATCTAAAACGAGAGTTGAATAATAACACATAATCTCCTACGTTAAACTCACGCTTTTGTATCCTTTTGTCATGCCAGCGTTTGACTTTTTCTTTGAATAGCTTGGCATTCTCATACGCTTGGGTTCTCCATTCATCAAGTGAGCCAATATCAAATAACCTCTTCTCACCGGCAAGTTTGAAGTCATAATTGAGCTCTTTAATAGCCCAATATGCCTTATGTTCAAGTTCAAGAGGTAAATGACACGCTTTTCCATAGACCATCTTATATGGAGACATACCCATAGGATTTTCGTATGCAGTTCTATAGGCCCATAATGCATCATCAAGTTTTTGGGACCAATTCTTTCTAGATCTATTCACAGTCTTTTGCAAAATTAATTTGAGCTCTCTATTGCTCAACTCTACTTGACCACTAGACTGTGAATGATAAGGAGATGCGATTCTATGATTGACATCATACTTAACAACCATCTTATGGAAAGCTCCATGAATAAAATGTGAACCACCATCAGTCATAAGATATCTAGGGACTCCAAACCTCGGAAAAATAACTTCTTTAAGCATTTTAATAGAAGTGTTATGATCATCACTACTAGTTGGAATAGCTTCTACCCACTTAGTAACATAATCAACAACAACTAAAATATGTGTATAACCATTAGAGGCAGGAAAAGGTCCCATATAATCAAAGCCCCAAACATCAAACGGTTCAATAACTAGAGAATAATTCATAGACATTTCTTGACGTCTACTAATGTTACCTATTCTTTGACATTCATCACAAGATAAGACAAACTTACGAGCATCTTTGAAGAGAGTAGGCCAATAAAAACCAGATTGTAGTACCTTGTGTGCAGTTCTATCTCCAGCGTGGTGTCCTCCATAGGATAGAGAGTGACACTTGCGTAGGATCTGTTCCTGTTCATGCTCAGGCACACAACGTCTAATAACACCATCTACTCCTTCTTTATAAAGGTGTGGATCATCCCAGAAGTAATGTCTTAAATCATAAAAGAACTTTTTCTTTTGCTGGTATGCGAAACTAGGCGGTATCAATTTAGCAACAATGTAATTAGCATAATCAGCATACCAAGGAGCAGTACGAGAAGCATTAACGACCGCTAATTGTTCATCAGGAAAGCTATCATTAATAGGCAGTGGGTCATCAAGAACATTCTCTAACCTAGACAAGTTATCTGCAACGTGAAGGAAATATGCCCTAGAGGCAATAATAAAGTTATTATTTATTTCCTTATTTCATGATAAATGTTTATTATTCATGCTAGAATTGTATTAACCGGAAACATGATACATGTGTGAATACATAGACAAACATATAGTCACTAGTATGCCTCTACTTGACTAGCTCATTAATCAAAGATGGTTATGTTTCCTAACCATAGACATGTGTTGTCATTTGATTAATGGGATCACATCATTAGGAGAATGATGTGATTGACATGACCCATTCCGTTAGCCTAGCACTTGATCGTTTAGTATGTTGCTATTGCTTTCTTCATGACTTATACATGTTCCTGTAACTATGAGATTATGCAACTCCCGTTTACCGGAGGAACACTTTGGGTGCTACCAAACGTCACAACGTAACTGGGTGATTATAAAGGAGTACTACAGGTGTCTCCAAAGGTACATGTTGGGTTGGCGTATTTTGAGATTAGGTTTTGTCACTCCGATTGTCGGAGAGGTATCTCTGGGCCCTCTCGGTAATGCACATCACTATAAGCCTTGCAAGCAATGTGACTAATGAGTTAGTTGCGGGATGATGCATTATGTAACGAGAAAAGAGACTTGCCGGTAACGAGATTGAACTAGGTATTGGATACCGACGATCGAATCTCGGGCAAGTAACATACCGATGACAAAGGGAACAAAGTATGTTGTTATGCAGTTTGACCGATAAAGATCTTCGTAGAATATGTAGGATCCAATATGAGCATCCAGGTTCTGCTATTGGTTATTGAGCAAGAATAGTTCTAGGTCATGTCTACATAGTTCTCGAACCCGTAGGGTCCGCACGCTTAAGGTTTCGATGACAGTTATATTATGAGTTTATGAGTTTTGATGTACCGAAGGAGTTCGGAGTCCCGAATGAAATCGGGGACATGACGAGGAGTCTCGAAATGGTCGAGATGTAAAGATCGATATATTGGACGACTATATTTGGAGTTCGGAAAGGTTCCGAGTGATTCGGGTATTTTTGGGAGTATCGGGGAGTTACGTGAATACGGGGAAGAGTATTGGGCCTTAATGGGCCTTAGTGGGAAGGAGCCAGGAGGTGGCGCGCGCCCCTCCCAAGCCCAGTCCGAATTGGACAAGGGGTTTGGGGCGCGGCCCCCGTCTCCCTTCCTTCTCCACTTCCCTCCTTTCCCCCCTTCTCCTAGTTGGACTAGGAAAGAAGGAGTCCTACTCCCGGTGGGAGTAGGACGCCCCCTTGGCGCGCCCTCCTTGGCCGGCCGCACCTCCCCCCTCCCTCCTTTATATACGGGGGCAGGGGGGCACCCCATAACAACACAAGTTGATCTACGGATCGTTCCTTAGCCGTGTGCGGTGCCCCCCTCCACCATATTCCACCTCGGTCATATCTTCGCGGAGTTTAGGCGAAGCCCTGCGCCGGTAGAACATCATCATCGTCACCACACCGTCGTGCTGACAGAACTCATCCCCCAAGCTTTGCTGGATCGGAGCCCGGGGATCGTCATGGAGCTGAACGTGTGCTGAACTCGGAGGTGCCGTACGTTCGGTACTTGGATCGGTCGGATCGTGAAGACGTACGACTACATCAACCGCGTTGTCATAACGCTTCCGCTTACGGTCTACGAGGGTACGTGGACTACACTCTCCCCTCTCGTTGCTATGCCATCACCATGATCTTGCGTGTGCGTAGGAATTTTTTTGAAATTACTACGTTCCCCAATAGTGGCATCCGAGCCTAGGTTTTATGCGTTGATGTTATATGCACGAGTAGAACACAAGTGAGTTGTGGGCGATACAAGTCATACTGCTTACCAGCATGTCATACTTTGGTTCGGCGGTATTGTGAGATGAAGCGGACCGGACCGACATTACGCATACGCTTACACGAGACTGGTTTCACCATTACGAGCACTTGTGCTTAAAGGTGGCTGACGGGTGTCCATCTCTCTCACTTTAGCTGAATCGAGTGTGGCTACGCCCGATCCTTGCGAAGGTTAAAACAACACTAACTTGATGAACTATCGTTGTGGTTTTGATGCGTAGGTAAGAACGGTTCTTGCTAAGCCCGTAGCAGCCACGTAAAATTTGCAACAACAAAGTAGAGGACGTCTAACTTGTTTTTGCAGGGCATGTTGTGATGTGATATGGTCAAGACGTGATGCTATATTTTATTTTATGAGATGATCATGTTTTGTAACCGAAGTTATCGGCAACTGGCAGGAGCCATATGGTTGTCGCTTTATTGTATGAAATGCAAACGCCCTGTAATTGCTTTACTTTATCACTAAGCGGTAGCGATAGTCATAGAAGCAATAGATGGCGTAACGACAATGATGCTACGATGGAGATCAAGGTGTCGCGCTGGTGATGATGGTGATCACGACGGTGCTTCGAAGATGGAGATCACAAGCACAAGATGATGATGGCCATATCATATCACTTATATTGATTGCATGTGATGTTTATCCTTTATGCATCTTATCTTGCTTTGATTGACGGTAGCATTTTAAGATGATCTCTCACTAATTATCAAGAAGTGTTCTCCCTGAGTATGCACCGTTGCGAAAGTTCTTCGTGCTGAGACACCACGTGATGATCGGGTGTGATAGGCTCTACGTTCAAATACAACGGGTGCAAAACAGTTGCACACGCGGAATACTCAGGTTAAACTTGACGAGCCTAGCATATACAGATATGGCCTCGGAACACGGAGACCGAAAGGTCGAGCGTGAATCATATAGTAGATATGATCAACATATTGATGGTCACCGTTGAAACTACTCCATCTCACGTGATGATCGGACATGGTGTAGTTGATATGGATCACGTAATCACTTAGAGGATTAGAGGGATGTCTTTCTAAGTGGGAGTTCTTAAGTAATATGATTAATTGAACTTTAATTTATCATGAACTTAGTCCTGGTAGTATTTTGCAAATTATGTTGTAGATCAATAGCTTGCGCTGTTGCTTTCATATGTTTATTTTGATATGTTCCTAGAGAAAATTGTGTTGAAAGATGTTAGTAGCAATGATGCGGATTGGATCCGTGACCTGAGGTTTATCCTCATTGCTGCACAGAAGAATTATGTCCTTAATGCACCGCTAGGTGACAGACCTATTGCAGGAGCAGATGCAGACGTTATGAATGTTTAGCTAGCTCAATATGATGACTACTTGATAGTTTAGTGCACCATGCTGAACGGCTTAGAATCGGGACTTCAAAAACATTTTGAACGTCATGGACCATATGAGATGTTCCAGGAGTTGAAGTTAATATTTCAAGCAAATACCCGAGTTGAAAGATATGAAGTCTCCAACAAGTTCTATAGCTAAAAGATGGAGGAGAATCGCTCAACTAGTGAGCATGTGCTCAGATTGTCTGGGTACTACAATCGCTTGAATCAAGTGGGAGTTAATCTTCCAGATAAGATAGTGATTGACAGAATTCTCTAGTCACCACCACCAAGTTAGTAGAACTTCATGATGAACTATAATGCAAGGGATGACGAAAACGATTCCCAAGCTCTTCGTGATGCTGAAATCGACGAAGGTAGAAATCAAGAAAGAGCATCAAGTGTTGATGATTGACAAGACCACTAGTTTCAAGAAAAGGGCAAAGGGAAAGAAAGGGAACTTCAAGCAGAATGGCAAGCAAGTTGTCACTCCCGCGAAGAAGCTCAAAGCTGGACCAAAGCCTGAAACTGAGTGATTATACTGCAAAGGAAATGGTCACTAGAAGCAGAAATGCCTTGAATATTTGGTGGATAAGAAGGATGGCAAAGTGAACAAGGGTATATTTGATATACATGTTATTGATGTGTACCTTACTAGTGTTTATAGTAACCCCTGAGTATTTGATACTTGTTCGGTTGCTAAAGATTAGTAACTCGAAACAGGAGTTACAGAATAAACAGAAACTAGTTGAGGGTGAAGTGACGATGTGTGTTGGAAGTGGTTCCAAGATTGATATGATCATCATCGCACACTCCCTATACTTTCGGGATTAGTGTTGAACCTAAATAAATGTTATTTGGTGTTTGCATTGAGCATGAATATGATTTGATCATGTTTATTGCAATACGATTATTCATTTAAAATCAGAGAATAATTGTTGTTCTGTTTAAATGAATAAAACCTTTGATGGTCATACACCCAATAAAAATAGTTTGTTGGATCTCGATCGTAGTGATACACATATTCATAATATTGATGCCAAAAGATGCAAAGTTGATAATGATAGTGCAACTTATTTGTGGCACTGCCGTTTGGGTCATATCGGTGTAAAGCGCATGAAGAAACTCCATAAAGATGGATTTTCGGAATCACTTGGTTATGAATCATTTGATGCTTGCGAACCGTGCCTTTTGGGCAGGATGACTAAAAACTCCGTTCTCCGGAACAATGGAACAAGCTACTGACTTATTGGAAATAATACATAACGATGTATGCGATCCAATGAGTGTTGATGCTCGTGGCAAGTATCGTTATTTTCTGACCTTCACAAAATGATTTGAGCAGATATGGGTATATCTACTTGATGAAACATAAGTCTAAAATAATTGAAAGGTTCAAAGAATTTCAGAGTGAAGTGGAAAAATCATCGTAACAAGAAAATAAAATTTCTATGATCTGATCGCGGAGACGAATATTTGAGTTACGTGTTTGGTCTTCAATTAAAACAATGTGGAATAGTTTCACAGCTCACGCCATCTGGAACACCACAATGTAATGGTGTGTCCGAACGTCGTAATCGTACTTTACTAGATATGGTGCGATCTATGATGTCTCTTATCGGTTTACCACTATCGTTTTGGGGTTATGCATTAGAGACAGCTGCATTCACGTTTAATAGGGCACCATCTAAATCCGTTGAGATGACACCGTATGAACTATGGTTTAGCAGTAAACCTAAGCTGTCGTTTCTTAAAGCTTGGAGTTGCGATGCTTATATGAAAAAGGTTTTCAACCTGATAAGCTCGAACCCAAATCGGAGAAGTGGGTCTTCATAGAATACCCAAAGGTAACTATTGGGTACACCTTCTATCACAGATCCGAAGGCAAGTTATTCGTTGCTAAGATGGATCCTTTCTAGAGAAGAAGTTTCTCTCGAAAGAAGTGAGTGGGAGGAAAGTAGAACTTGATGAGGTAATTGTACCTTCTCCCTTATTGGAAAGTAGTTCATCACAGAAATCAGTTCCAGTGATTACTACACCAATTAGTGAGGAAGTTAATGATGATGATCATCAAACTTCAGATCAAGTTGCTGCCAAACCTTGTAGGTCTTCCAGAGTAAGATCCGCACCAGAGTGATATGGTAATCCTGTTCTGGAAGTTATGTTACTAGACCATGATGAACCTACGAACTATGAAGAAGCGATGGTGAGCCCAGATTCCGCAAAATGGCTTGAGGCCATGAGATCTGAGATAAGATCCATGTATGAAAACAAAGTATGGACTTTGATTGACTTGCCCAATGATCAGCGAGACATTGAGATTAAATGGATCTTCAAGAGGAAGACGGACACTAATAGTGTTACTATCTACAAAGCTAGAATTGTCGCAAAAGGTTTTCGACAAGTTCAAGGTGTTGACTACGATGAGAGTTTTTCACTCGTATCTATGCTTATGTCTGTCTGAATCATGTTAGCAATTGCTGCATTTTATGAAATCTGGCAAATGGATAAACAAAACTGCATTCCTTAATGGTTTTCTTAAAGAAGAGTTGTATATGATGCAACCAGAAGGTTTTGTCAATCCTAAAGGTGCTAACAAATTGTGCAAGCTCCAGTGATCCATCTATGGACTGGTGCAAGCATCTTGGAGTTGGAATATATGCTTTGATGAGTTGATCAAAGCATATGGTTTTATACAGACTTTTGAAGAAGCCTGTATTTACAAGAAAGTGAGTGGGAGCTCTGTAGCATTTCTAATGTTATATGTGGATGACATATTGTTAATTGGAAATGATATGGAAATTCTGGATAACATGAAAGGATACTTGAATAAGAGTTTTTCAAAGCAAGACCTCGGTGAAGCTGCTTACACATTGAGCATCAAGATCTATATAGATAGATCAAGACGCTTGATAAGATTTTTCAATGAGTACATACCTTGATAAATTTTTGAAATAGTTCAAAATGGAATAGTCAAAGAAGGAGTTCTTGCCTATGTTACAAGGTGTGAAGTTGAGTAAGACTCAAGACCCGACCATTGCAAAAAATAGAAAGAGAATGAAAAGTCATTCCCTATGCCTCAGTCATAGGTTCTATAAAGTATGCTATGCTGTGAACCAGACCTATTGTATACCTTGCTTTGTGTTTGGCAAAGGAATACAATTTTGATCTAATAAGTAGATCACTGGACATGGGTCAAGAATATCCTTAGTGAGGACTAAGGAGATGTTTCTCGATTATGGAGGTCATAAAAGAGCCCGTCGTAAAAGTTACAACGATGCAAGCTTTTACACCAATCCAGATGACTCTAAGTCTCAATCTGGATACATATTGAAAGTGGGAGCAATTAGCTAGAGTAGCTCCGTGCAGAGCATTGTGGACATAGAATATTTGCGAAATACATACGGCCCTGAATATGACAGACCCGTTGACTAAGCTTCTCTCACGAGCAAAACATGATCATACCTTAGTACTCTTTTGGGTGTTAATCACATAGCGATGTGAACTAGATTATTGACTCTATTAAACCCTTTGGATGTTGATCACACGATGATGTGAACTATGGGTATTAATCACATGCAGATGTGAATATTGGTGTTAAATCACATAGCGATGTGAACTAGATTATTGACTCTAGTGCAAGTGGGAGACTGAAGGAAATATGCCCTAGAGGCAATAATAAAGTTATTATTTATTTCCTTATTTCATGATAAATGTTTATTATTCATGCTAGAATTGTGTTAACCGGAAACATGATACATGTGTGAATACATAGACAAACATATAGTCACTAGTATGCCTCTACTTGACTAGCTCATTAATCAAAGATGGTTATGTTTCCTAACCATAGACATGTGTTGTCATTTGATTAATGGGATCACATCATTAGGAGAATGATGTGATTGACATGACCCATTCCGTTAGCCTAGCACTTGATCGTTTAGTATGTTGCTATTGCTTTCTTCATGACTTATACATGTTCCTGTAACTATGAGATTATGCAACTCCCGTTTACCGGAGGAACACTTTGGGTGCTAACAAACATCACAACGTAACTGGGTGATTATAAAGGAGTACTACAGGTGTCTCCAAAGGTACATGTTGGGTTGGCGTATTTCGAGATTAGGTTTTGTCACTCCGATGTCGGAGAGGTATCTCTGGGCCCTCTCGGTAATGCACATCACTATAAGCCTTGCAAGCAATGTGACTAATGAGTTAGTTGCGGGATGATGCATTATGTAACGAGAAAAGAGACTTGCCAGTAACGAGATTGAACTAGGTATTGGATACCGACGATCGAATCTCGGGCAAGTAACATACCGATGACAAAGGGAACAAAGTATGTTGTTATGCGGTTTGACCGATAAAGATCTTCGTAGAATATGTAGGAGCCAATATGAGCATCCAGGTTCCGCTATTGGTTATTGACCAAGAATAGTTGTAGGTCATGTCTACATAGTTCTCGAACCCGTAGGGTCCGCACGCTTAAGGTTTCGATGACAGTTATATTATTAGTTTATGAGTTTTGATGTACCGAAGGAGTTCGGAGTCCCGGATGAAATCGGGTACATGACGAGGAGTCTTGAAATGGTCGAGACGTAAAGATCGATATATTGGATGACTATATTCGAAGTTCGGAAAGGTTCCGAGTGATTCGGGTATTTTTGGGAGTACCGGGGAGTTACGGGAATACGGGGAAGAGTATTGGGCCTTAATGGGCCTTAGTGGGAAGGAGCCAAGAGGTGGCGCGCGCCCCTCCCAAGCCCAGTCCGAATTGGACAAGGGGTTTGGGGCGCGGCCCCCCTCTCCCTTCCTTCTCCACTTCCCTCCTTTCCCCCCTTCTCCTAGTTGGACTAGGAAAGAAGGAGTCCTACTCCCGGTGGGAGTAGGACTCCCCCTTGGCGTGCCCTCCTTGGCCGGCCGCACCTCCCCCCTCCCTCCTTTATATATGGGGGCAGGGGGGCACCCCATAACAACACAAGTTGATCTACGGATCGTTCCTTAGCCGTGTGCGATGCCCCCCTCCACCATATTCCACCTCGGTCATATCGTCGCGGAGTTTAGGTGAAGCCCTGCGCCGGTAGAACATCATCATCGTCACCATGCCGTCGTGCTGATAGAACTCATCCCCAAAGCTTTGCTGGATCGGAGCCCGGGGATCATCATCGAGCTGAACGTGTGCTGAACTCGGAGGTGCCGTACGTTCGGTACTTGGATCGGTCGGATCGTGAAGATGTACGACTACATCAACCGCGTTGTCATAACGCTTCCGCTTACGGTCTACGAGGGTACGTGGACTACACTCTCCCTTCTCGTTGCTATGCCATCACCATGATCTTGCGTGTGCGTAGGAATTTTTTTGAAATTACTACGTTCCCTAACACAATGGGGTTCTCAACTCCCTTTCTATCAATAATATGCAAGTCAAATTCTTGAAGCAAGAGAACCTATCTAATGAGTCTAGGCTTAGCATCTTCTTTTCCATAAGATATTTAATAGCAGCATGATCAGTGTGAATAGTAACTTTAGAATCAATGATATAAGGTCTAAACTTATTACATGCAAACACAACTGCTAAGAATTCTTTTTTAGTAGTAGCATAATTTCTCTGGGCAGTATCAAGAGTCTTACTAGCATACTGGATAACAATGGATTTCTTATCGACTCTTTGCCCTAGAACAACACCTACAGCATAATCACTAGCATCGCACATAATTTCAAAAGGTAAATTCCAATCAGGTGGCTAACAATAGGTGCAGTGATCAAAGCTTTCTTAAGTATCTAAAATGCTTCTACACAATCATCATCAAAGACAAAAGGAATATCTTTTTGCAATAAATTAGTCAGAGGCCTAGAGATTTTAGAAAAGTCCTTAATGAACCTCCTATAAAAACCGGCGTGACCAAGGAAACTTCTTATACCTTTTATGTCCTTGGGACATGGCATCTTTTCAATAGCATCAACTTTGGCTTTATCAATTTCAATACCTCTCTCGGAGATCTTATAACTTTGAAGTTGACAAAGCCAAAGTTGATGCTATTGAAAAGATGCCATGTCCCAAGGACATAAAAGGTATAAGAAGTTTCCCTGGTCATGCCGGTTTTTATAATTGGAGAAGGAAGCCATGATAACAATGATCTCCTATTTTAACAGAAATAACACGCATGCCTACGACAGGTCTACGTGTCTTAGTATCTGGCCTAGCAATATTAGCAGTCTCACCACAGAAATAAATAACATGCCTATCTAAATCATCATCCAAGAGATCTTTAACCATAGCAATACTAGGTTCAACATTAATTTTCTCAGGAGGTGTATAGGTCCTAGTATTACTCTTACGAACAACAGTCGAAGCTTTAGCATGATCCTTTATCCTAACAGGAAAAGGAGGTTTTTCAACATAAGTAGTAGGAACAATAGTATCACTATAGGTAATAGTCTTTTCTTCGACTGTAATAGGTGCAACTACTTTCACTTCAACAGGAGGATTATATTTAAGCCACTTCTCTTTAGGGAGATCAATGTGAGTAGCAAAAGATTCACAGAAAGAAAACTACTATCTCAGAGTCAAGTCCATACTTAGCGCTAAATCCACGAAAAGCATCGGTATCCATAAAAGATTTAACACAATCGAACTTGGGTGTCATACCTGACTCCTTACCATCGTCGGAACCCCAATCTTCAGAGTTGCATTTAATTCTTTCCAATAAGTCCCATTTGAAATCAATAGTCTTCAGCATATAAGAACCAGCACAGGAAGTATCGAGCAGGTTGTGATTATCAAGAGAAAGCCGAGCATAAAAGTTATGAATAATCATTTCCCAAGAGAGCTCATGATTGGGGCATGAATATAACATTGACTTAAGCCTACCCCAAGCTTGAGTGATGCTTTCTCCTTCGTGAGGCCAGAAATTATATATGTAATTATGATCACGATGAACAAGATGCATAGGATAGAACTTCTGGTGAAATTCCAGCTTCAGTCACTTATAATTCCAAGATCTCGTATCATCACATAGCCAATACCATGTCAATGCATCTCCCTTCAAAGATAAAGGGAATACCTTCCTTTTGATAACATCATCGGGAATACTTGCAAGCTTAAATAATCCACAAACTTCATCCACAAAGATAAGGTGTAAATCGGGATGCAATGTTCCGTCTCCTGCAAATGGATTAGCTAGCAGTTTCTCTATCATACCCGAAGGAATCTCAAAGTAAATATTTTCATAAAGTTCAGTAGGTTGAGGAGCAACTCTTTGCTCTTCTGGTCGGGGTGAAGATACCCCGAACAAGCCCCTCAAAGGATTAGTTTCCATAGTGACAAGTAACAGAAAATTTCAGCACACTATATAAATGTTTGCTTACCAAGTTCCACTCACCAAAAGCGCTACTGTCACAGCCCTAGAATATTGTTTGTAAATAGTTGCATCTTCATCCAGGAATCATATTTAAATTTCTGAAACTTGAACTGAGGAATTTTGGAAGCCTCAAAAACTTAAAATAAAAGAGGGGCAAAGAACCCTGGTAAATGCATTCAATGTTTTCAAAATGGCCTTAAATAATGTTGGTTATATTTTGGCAAGGGTTTTGCACCAAACCAAAAATAATGAACATTTTTGAGGAATATTTTGAGCACTAAATTTAAATCATTACTTTATTTGCATTTGGAACTATATTCATAACTTGTATAGAATATATTTCCAAATACCCTGAAACATTTTATGTGCTTTTGGAAAAGTCCATTAAGCAGCATAAATATTTTCAGAGGAGTTTTTGGCATTGTTTGAATTATTTTTAAATTCAAAACAGTGGCAAAATAGATTAAATAAAAGAAAGCAGAACTGAAATAGAAATAAAAGAGAGAGAGAGAAGGAAGTTACCTGGCCTCACCCGTGCAGCCCACCAGAGCTGGCCCAGCTCCTGTGCTGGTCCAGCACTGTGCGGCCCAGCCCACCGCAGTCGCCACCGTCTTCAACCTCCTGCCAGTAGGCAGGAGGGCGTGTGCCCGACGCGCGCGCACGCGCCGGACACCTCATGCTTGCCGCTTGCTCCTGGACGTCGCTAGGTGCGCCACGCCACCCCCTCGGACCCCTCTCACTCTTCCTCGAGGCCCCGCCCCTCTGCTCCCTCTCTCTTGCCCGAACCCGAACGCAGCCATCGCCGCCGACTAGAACCACCGCGGCCACAGGTCCTCCCTCGCCTCTCCGACGCGCCCCCGAGCTCCGCCGTGACGTCCCCGTCCCTACCACGGAGCCACAAGACGTCGGACGCCCTGGAGCACCGTCACCGACGCCATCTTCTTCCTCTGCACCGACGGCCGTCGTCGCTTGATTCGCCGCCCACAGAGCGTCCCCGGCCTCGCCCTTGCGCTCGTTGGACTCGCGGTGAGCCGCTGAACCGTTCCCCTCTTCTTCCCATGCCGTTTGGCCGCTCTAGCCATTGCTTCCGCCGGACCCGAGAGCTCGCCGCCGTCGTGCCTCGTCACCGTCGTGGCCAGAGCCACCGTGGCTCAAAGCCGGGCACACCACCGTGCCCCAAACCACACTAGGAGCACGTAGAACCCACCAGCTTCCCCTCCCGAGCACCACAACGCCAAACCCGCAGGTGCCCGAACTCCGGCCGCCGCCTTGGAGCTCGCCGCCGTCGACTCAGGCCACCCCAGCTCCTCCCGTTCGCTCCATTAGATGCGCTGCTTTGCCAGCTAGCCGTAGCCGCAAACCACGAGTAAAACGGTGCCCTGTAGCGCAAACCCGACGCGGACGCCGCCGCGATCTGAGGTTGCCGGCGGTTAAACGCCGGCAGCTGACGTGGCGCTGATTTAGTTAGCACTAATGACCACACTAAACACCCCCCACAGCCACTGACAGTGGGCCCCACCCCTGGTCAAACCCCAGTCAGCGCTGGGTTTGACTGGGATTAGCTCCTGTGTCACTGACGTGTGGCCCCCACACGTCAGGTTTGACCTCGGGCGCCCAGTTGACCCTGCTGACGTCACTGTGACGTGGTGCTGACGCCATAATCATTTCTGGATTTATTATTTCAGGAATTTCAGAAAATGCCCTAAACTTCAATAAATCATAGAAATTCAACCGTAACTCCAAATTAAATAATTTATATATGAAAAATTATCAGAAAAATTCAAGGAATCCATCTGTACCATTTTCATGCATGTTAGAACAACTTATAGCTGCTGTTTAGCACAAATCAATTAAATGGCATTTGAATAATCACATATGGAGTTTGAATTTGAATCTTGTATTCAAACCAACTTCATTTAATCTGTTGCTAGTTGCATTAGCTCAAAACACATTCATCTTGCCATGTCATGATCATGCATCATATTGTGCATTGCATTGATTGTGTTCCCTTCTGTGTTGCCGGTATTTGTCCCCTCCCGATAGACGTGATACCGATGATGTGATCGTTGACACTGATGAAGACTCAATGTTATCTTCAGAAGTGCCAGGCAAGCAAAACCCCCTTGTTCATTCCGATAAAATCCCACTCTCTCGCTCCTGCTCTCTTTTACTGCATTAGGACAACAACGATTCATCTGTTACCTGCTGCGGTAGCTGAACCCCTTTATCCTTTGCATGACCTGTCATTGCCACAGTAAATAGATGAAACCCACTAGCATGAGTAGGAGTTGTTTGAGCCCTGTTGTGCCTACTCATTCATGCTTGTTTGTCATGCCTGCTACTGCTTAGAGTCGAGTCAGGTCTGATTCATCCGGGATGAATCAGAGGTGTGTGAACATGTCCTACTGTGTGTGAGCTAAGTGTGAGAACACGATTTGGTAAAGGTAGCGGTGAGAGGCCATGTAGGAGTACATGGTGGGTTGTCTCATTGCAGCCGTCCTCAGGAACTGAGTTCTGTGTTTGTGATCCATGATTCAGCTACTACCACGCATTGGGCCCGAAACCAATGGACCCTCTCGGCTTCTTGATCACCCTTGTCCTCTGTCCAGGAGTTGCAAGTAGTTTCTGGTGTTTGTAGTATGCTGGAGGCCGTGGGCAGCACTGACCGGAGGGGTGGGCTGTGATGCGGTAGGCACGTGGCACGGTGTACCGGGCGCCCGTTTGGTGTCTCGGGAACCCTGTTCACATCGTTTGGGGCTGTGAGCGAAACTCCGGCCGGATCTCCTCATGGATGGAACCCGAATAGGCGCTAAACCTGGACTAGAGACTCGAGTGTTTAGGCAGGCCGTGGCCGACACCCACGTTGGGCTTCCGCTTGAAGGTTGCCGAGTACATGTCGTGTAAACGGCGGTAAGTGGTGAGAGCGTGTGTGAAGAAGTACACCCCTGCAGGGTTAACATCATCTATTCGAATAGCCGTGTCCGCGGAAAAGGACTTCTGGGTTGCTTATATCAGTTCATAGACAAGTGAAAGTGGATACTCTAAAATACGCAAGATAAGCGTGAGTGCTATGGATGGCGTTCTCGTAGGGAGACGGGAGCGGTTCCATAGGGGTGTATTGGTTGGTGAATATGTGGACTCGTGTGCGCCACCTCAAAAGAGTCGCTTGCAGTCGTAGTTTAGGATAGCCACCGAGTCAAAGCTGGCTTGCTGCAGTTAAACCCCACCACCCCTTTGTTGATAATGATGCATATGTAGTTAGTTCTGATGTAAGTCTTGCTGGGTACATTTGTACTCACGTTTGCCTATTTTATGTTTTTGCAGAGAGACTTCAGTCTCACTAGTAGTTCCGCTTGGACTTCGACGTTTAGCTTGTTACCTCAGCTACGATCTTGTGCCCTCGGCAGTATCTGGTAGATAGTCAGGCTTCTCAGCCTTTTTCATTTATAGTTGTCTGTACTCAGACATGATAGCTTCCGCTTGTGCTTTGACTTGTATGCTCTGAATGTTGGGTCATGAGACCTATGTTTGTAATATCTCGCTCCTCGGAGCCTAATGAATAAATACTTGAGTCATAGAGTCATGTTGTGATGCCATGTTGTGTTTGCACATATCGAGCATATTGTGTGTATGTTATTGAAATGCTTGGTATGTGTGGGATCTGACTATCTAGTTGTTTATCCTTAGTAGCCTCTCTTACAGGGAAATGTCTCCTAGTGTTTCCAATGGTAGCTTGCTACTGCTCCGGAACACTTAGGCTGGCCGGCATGTGTCCTTCTTCGTTCCTGTGTCTGTCCCTTCGGGGAAATGTCACGCGATGAATACCGGAGTCCTGTTAGCCCGCTACAGCCCGGTTCACCGGAGTCCTGCTAGCCTAGTGCTACAGCCTGGATTCACTCGCTGATGACCGACACGTTCGATGCTGGGTCATGGATGCCTGTCCCTGTAAGTTTGTGCCACTTTGGGTTTACGACTAGCCATGTCAGCCCGGGCTCCTTATCATATAGATGCTAGCGACACTGTCATATACGTGTGCCAAAAGGCGCAAACGGTCCCGGGTAAAGGTAGGGCGACACCCGTGGGAATACCGTGCGTGAGGCCGCAAAGTGATATGAGGTGTTACATGCTAGATCGATGTGGCATTGAGTCGGGGTCCTGACAGCGTTGGTATCAGAGCTTGACTGCCTGTAGGATTACCAAGCCAAACTGGTCGAAGTTGAGTCTAGAAATTCTTAGTTATATAAGGGAATTGATTGTGGGATGGAACGTAAGGCTCTTTTTACTCCTTATACCTCATGGCCTTCTGATCTGAGTCATCATCTTCTCTTCTACGGGGATTAAGAACTAGGCTATCCCTTCTTTCTATTAGGATCACGTGTTACTAATCAGTGGACTTATAAGATTGTTGGACTTAAGCTTGAGTTCAGTTTCTACTACTTCCGTATGTTAATTGTTGATCTCGAGACCTTGATATTGTGCTTCTGAGTGGTTATGCCACCATTTTTGTGAATGTCTCAAATCTTTTCTGAGCATTTACAGCCGTTATGCTGTCCGAGTCATCCCAGGTTTCTAAAGAGTCTGATGCATTTGCAAAATCCTTTTTCTCCGGTTTCAATGTCTGTTAGGCCAGGTTAATCACACAAATTGTTGAGCTGAGGTACTCTACTGCCTCAACCTTTATGTTGGAGTTATTATTATGACCCTAGGTGTCTCAGGGGATCATCTAGTAGTCTAGCCATGATTTAGGTTCCAGTGTGATGACTCTGGCCGTCATTATCGAAAGCATCCCGTGATGCCATTTAGTTAGTAGGTATTCTATTCCTGGGTTCTTAAACCGATATTCACCCTACTTACATCATGTTGATAGTGTTGCTAGTTCCTTTAGGATATTAGTAACCTTTGCGATAGTCCTCGAGGTTCGTGGTACATCCTTCTTCCAAATACCATGAACTACTTATGGCAGAAGTTCCTCGTTGAACTGAACGATCACAACCAGAGTGCTCTTGATGAGTTCTCCATTATATGTTATGGCTCTGCCAGTTCTACTTTTCTGCATGGGTTATCCGGAAGAAATATGTTGAACTTCGTTCGACATGCTAAACCATGCATCCACAACTCAGAAAATCATATGTTCCTTTGAGTTGTCCCCTTTTAGTTGTCTACTGACCTTCGTCTATCAATTGATAGTTAAGATTATGTGTGCATTCGTTCATCAATGCCTATTACTCTTGTGGTCCATCAAGCCATTCTATTCCAGAATGACTAGGAGAAATGAACTCCAGTACCTCATCCATATCTAGGATTGGGTCAAGGTAGTCATGCTCCGCAGATCAAAATGCCAGCCCAGCTTTTGATTCTGTTCTACCCTGAAGTATTACCATCTTTATATCGGGATTGTTATAGGAATTGCACACCATCCTATGAACTCTTGGTACAGTGATACTTCTTGCCATCATTGTTCATTCCTCGGTTCCTGTGTTATTGTAACCAGAATGCCGACAAGTGAATCGTGGCGTGTGAAATCAATACTGCTAGCAACTCTGTTGCTTGGTAGTTAAATGGACGATAACCTCATTCTTAGCGTATTGATTATTGAATCGTCACCCTAAGACTGATCATGCTATCTAGTTCTTATTTCGGTGCACCCTTCGATTGATGAGTTAGGATCTTGTCAAGTCCTCACTCATTTGATCATATCGTCTTGCCCTCAAAAGCGAGATTGTTCTCGAGCCTAGTAACATACCGGTGGTTCGTGATTTTCCGAATATCTTCTCGGAAGTATTACCAGGTTGTTCCCTGACTGTTATGTTGAGCTCGTGATCAAGTTGGTTTCTTGTGAACCACCCTCTCTCCAAGATCGGTGTTAGATATCCCTGAGCTAGTTGGTTAAGCTAGACAACAACTTGGAGAATTGGAAGATAAAAGCTTGCCTAACTTAGTTTGTTCCAAAGGAATATTCTTGTGTAGTGTGTGTTGGAGAAAGATGATATCTTCATCGATTGGTCCCTGTGATCAGTTGCTGGACCTATTGTCTTATCAATCCTTTGATTTGAGTGTGGGCTATCGTCAAATCAAATCAGTACCAATGATGCTCGTAATGTTGTCTTATTCGTGGTTGATCCCTCGAGCATACACCATTATATCTTTTGGGTCTGACCAATGCTATCACCGTGTTCACTTAACTATGGAATTCCTTTTAAAAGGAAACCCAGATGAATTGTTGTTGTGCCCATTGACAACATCCTTGTCTTCTCCATAATTTTGCTGAACATTAAGCTAGTGTTGGAAACTTTTGAAAGCATTTGTTCATGCTAGCTCATGAAGCATATGTTTGGATGAAGGTAGTGACTTCCTTTAATTCATGTGCATCTGATGCAAGTTGCCGCCGTGGATTCGAGAAAGTCAATGTTGCTTTCTTTGGAATCATTCCAAATCAGTCATGCACACGTGCGAAGAATGCTGTGGTTTGAAGACTTGCAACCTTCAATCTATATGTATCCCTAGCACACCAAGCCACTGATTGATTTGTTCAAGGAGAAGGAGTTCCTTCATAAGAGCTAATCCGGACTTATGTAAGGACTTCGATACCCTCATTGATGGTTCCCCCTCCTGAACTCGGTAGTGTTTTATTATAAGACTACTTTGTGGTCATGCTTGTCTTGGACAACGTGTTCACATGTTTGTAGCAGAACCAGCTCATGTTTTGGAGCTTGCTATCGTAGTTCATCTCCCGAGAATCCCGCAACGTCATCTCGTCGATTTGTGTTGCAAACTTCCGTTTTTCTTCCTAGACTCGATGAGTCTGGAATATCCTGACACCAACCAGATCTGAATCTCAGGCAGATATGATGGTTGGAATATTTCCCAAGAATTATAATATTGGTCGCGCGATAACCGGTAAAGTGGATGTCGTGGCCAACACACCCAGCCGGAAGACCTGTTATTATAATATCTTGATTGATGAAGTTGGCCACCTCCCCATAAGGATTTCGTAGGGTTTACTTCCTAGTTGCCCCTATGGATTTTTGTGTTCCCGAAGTCCGACCTTTTACTGGATGTTCTAGTTATCAAACCATATCTATGAATGGGATACACTAGCACGTCAAGGAGAACATTAGAAGCGGAGTGCTAAATGTCTCTCGGTCGATCATCCAGATTTTATTTCCTTGGCCCTGCCAAGGGTGAAATCTGAGAAGGTGTTATCTTCCTTTGCATCTGCATCCTCCATCACCATTCATCATGGTAGTAAGTTGTGTTACCGGACCCTTGACACGGATGTTGGTAAAACCTTGATGATTATGGAATTGCTCAAGTTCTTGAGAGCACGCACAAGCGCTAGGTATTATCGCCGGCACTAACCGGGATTGCTCCTAGTCTCGTCGGTTATGCTATAACCACTCCAACAGTGAATTCACTCTTTATTGTTGGGTTCTTCCCCAGTTACCAGAATCATTCCTAGCATTTGCATTTTGTTCCTAGCTTGCACCGCCAATGTGCCATTCTACCATGGGTCTCTTCCATTTCCGGTGGCAAGCAAATTCATCCATTACATTGTCTTCAACAAGGTAATCCACATCATCCAAGTCCGAGTATGCCATTCTACCGACCCCCTCCAAACGATCGCTCGAGAATTGCCTTAGGCTGGTTTAAAGAGTTTCAATGATCTCTGAATCAAAAGTAATTCTTTTTGCCACTTAAGGGGATATCTCTACGAGTCACCTTCCCTAAGGTGTATCGTTATGGTATCATGGCAACTCAACTCCTCGCTACGTTGACAATCGATTACCACCTTCTTAAGCGTGAAATTGTGGTCTACCTAGTGAACCTTCGTCATCTGCTTCACTCCATTCCTATGGATGTGTGCTTCGCCTCTCAGCTCGAGAGATGTTGCTATGTCTCATTCCGTGAGTTAATCCTGAGTTGTTCGACCTTCGAGAAGAACCATTCTTTTAGGATCTTTCCTTTCCTCTCGTTGTCATGTTAGTTGGAGTTCTCAGAGCAAGACTTCGAGACAATGATGGTGAACGAATCAACGTCCATCTGAAGTGCAACTGGATCGTGAAGATTGTGCTAGTTTGCGTTCCCCCTTCACCTTACCCTACACTTGAATCTCGGGACGAGATTTTTGTTTAGTGGGGGTGAGTTTTCACAGCCCTAGAATATTGTTTGTAAATAGTTGCATCTTCATCCAGGCATCATATTTAAATTTCTGAAACTTGAACTGAGGAATTTTGGAAGCCTCAAAAACTTAAAATAAAAGTGGGGCAAAGAACCCTGGTAAATGCATTCAATGTTTTCAAAATGGCCTTAAATAATGTTGGTTATATTTTGGCAAGGGTTTTGCACCAAACCAAAAATAATGAACATTTTTGAGGAATATTTTGAGCACTGAATTTAAATCATTACTTTATTTGCATTTGGAACTATATTCATAACTTGTATAGAATATATTTCCAAATACCCTGAAACATTTTATGTGCTTTTGGAAAAGTCCATTAAGCAGCATAAATATTTTCAGAGGAGTTTTTGGCATTGTTTGAATTATTTTTAAATTCAAAACAGTGGCAAAACAGATTAAATAAAAGAAAACAGAACTGAAATAGAAATAAAAGAGAGAGAGAGAAGGAAGTTACCTGGCCTCACCCGTGCAGCCCACCAGAGCCGGCCCAGCTCCTGTGCTGGTCCAGCACTGTGCGGCCCAGCCCACCGCAGTCGCCACCGTCTTCAACCTCCTGCCAGTAGGCAGGAGGGCGTGTGCCCGACGCGCGCGCGCACGCGCCGGCCACCTCATGCTTGCCGCTTGCTCCTGGACGTCGCTAGGTGCGCCACGCCACCCCCTCGGACCCCTCTCACTCTTCCTCGAGGCCCCGCCCCTCTGCTCCCTCTCTCTCGCCCGAACCCGAACGCAGCCATCGCCGCCGACTAGAACCACCGCGGCCACATGTCCTCCCTCGCCTCTCCGACGCGCCCCCGAGCTCCGCCGTGACGTCCCCGTCCCTACCACGGAGCCACAAGACGCCGGACGCCCTGGAGCACCGTCACCGACGCCATCTTCTTCCTCTGCACCGACGGCCGTCGTCGCTTGATTCGCCGCCCACAGAGCGTCCCCGGCCTCGCCCTTGCGCTCGTTGGACTCGCGGTGAGCCGCTGAACCGTTCCCCTCTTCTTCCCATGCCGTTTGGCCGCTCTAGCCATTGCTTCCGCCGGACCCGAGAGCTCGCCGCCGTCGTGCCTCGTCACCGTCGTGGCCAGAGCCACCGTGGCTCAAAGCCGGGCACACCACCGTGCCCCAAACCTCACTAGGAGCACGTAGAACCCACCAGCTTCCCCTCCCGAGCACCACAACGCCAAACCCGCAGGTGCCCGAACTCCGGCCGCCGCCTTGGAGCTAGCCGCCGTCGACTCAGGCCACCCTAGCTCCTCCCGTTCGCTCCATTAGATGCGCTGCTTTGCCAGCTAGCCGTAGCCGCAAACCACGAGTAAAACGGTGCCCTGTAGCGCAAACCCGACGCGGACGCCGCCGCGATCTGAGGTTGCCGGCGGTTAAACGCCGGCAGCTGACGTGGCGCTGATTTAGTTAGCACTAATGACCACGCTAAACACCCCCCACAGCCACTGACAGTGGGCCCCACCCCTGGTCAAACCCCAGTCAGCGCTGGGTTTGACCGGATTAGCTCCTGTGTCATTGACGTGTGGCCCCCACACGTCAGGTTTGACCTGGGGCGCCCAGTTGACCCTGCTGACGTCACTGTGACGTGGTGCTGACGCCATAATCATTTCTGGATTTATTATTTCAGGAATTTCAGAAAATGCCCTAAACTTCAATAAATCATAGAAATTCAACCGTAACTCCAAATTAAATAATTTATATATGAAAAATTATCAGAAAAATTCAAGGAATCCATCTGTACCATTTTCATGCATGTTAGAACAACTTATAGCTGCTGTTTAGCACAAATCAATTAAATGGCATTTGAATAATCACATATGGAGTTTGAATTTGAATCTTGTATTCAAACCAACTTCATTTAATCTGTTGCTAGTTGCATTAGCTCAAAACACATTCATCTTGCCATGTCATGATCATGCATCATATTGTGCATTGCATTGATTGTGTTCCCTTCTGTGTTGCCGGTATTTGTCCCCTCCCGATAGACGTGATACCGATGATGTGATCGTTGACACTGATGAAGACTCAATGTTATCTTCAGAAGTGCCAGGCAAGCAAAACCCCCTTGTTCATTCCGATAAAATCCCACTCTCTCGCTCCTGCTCTCTTTTACTGCATTAGGACAACAACGATTCATCTGTTACCTGCTACGGTAGCTGAACCCCTTTATCCTTTGCATGACCTGTCATTGCCACAGTAAATAGATGAAACCCACTAGCATGAGTAGGAGTTGTTTGAGCCCTGTTGTGCCTACTCATTCATGCTTGTTTGTCATGCCTGCTACTGCTTAGAGTCGAGTCAGGTCTGATTCATCCGGGATGAATCAGAGGTGTGTGAACATGTCCTACTGTGTGTGAGCTAAGTGTGAGAACACGATTTGGTAAAGGTAGCGGTGAGAGGCCATGTAGGAGTACATGGTGGGTTGTCTCATTGCAGCCGTCCTCAGGAACTGAGTTCTGTGTTTGTGATCCATGATTCAGCTACTACCACGCATTGGGCCCGAAACCAATGGACCCTCTCGGCTTCTTGATCACCCTTGTCCTCTGTCCAGGAGTTGCAAGTAGTTTCTGGTGTTTGTAGTATGCTGGAGGCCGTGGGCAGCACTGACCGGAGGGGTGGGCTGTGATGCGGTAGGCACGTGGCACGGTGTACCGGGCGCCCGTTTGGTGTCTCGGGAACCCTGTTCACATCGTTTGGGGCTGTGAGCGAAACTCCGGCCGGATCTCCTCATGGATGGAACCCGAATAGGCGCTAAACCTGGACTAGAGACTCGAGTGTTTAGGCAGGCCGTGGCCGACACCCACGTTGGGCTTCCGCTTGAAGGTTGCCGAGTACATGTCGTGTAAACGGCGGTAAGTGGTGAGAGCGTGTGTGAAGAAGTACACCCCTGCAGGGTTAACATCATCTATTCGAATAGCCGTGTCCGCGGAAAAGGACTTCTGGGTTGCTTATATCAGTTCATAGACAAGTGAAAGTGGATACTCTAAAATACGCAAGATAAGCGTGAGTGCTATGGATGGCGTTCTCGTAGGGAGACGGGAGCGGTTCCATAGGGGTGTATTGGTTGGTGAATATGTGGACTCGTGTGCGCCACCTCAAAAGAGTCGCTTGCAGTCGTAGTTTAGGATAGCCACCGAGTCAAAGCTGGCTTGCTGCAGTTAAACCCCACCACCCCTTTGTTGATAATGATGCATATGTAGTTAGTTCTGATGTAAGTCTTGCTGGGTACATTTGTACTCACGTTTGCCTATTTTATGTTTTTGCAGAGAGACTTCAGTCTCACTAGTAGTTCCGCTTGGACTTCGACGTTTAGCTTGTTACCTCAGCTACGATCTTGTGCCCTCGGCAGTATCTGGTAGATAGTCAGGCTTCTCAGCCTTTTTCATTTATAGTTGTCTGTACTCAGACATGATAGCTTCCGCTTGTGCTTTGACTTGTATGCTCTGAATGTTGGGTCATGAGACCTATGTTTGTAATATCTCGCTCCTCGGAGCCTAATGAATAAATACTTGAGTCATAGAGTCATGTTGTGATGCCATGTTGTGTTTGCACATATCGAGCATATTGTGTGTATGTTATTGAAATGCTTGGTATGTGTGGGATCTGACTATCTAGTTGTTTATCCTTAGTAGCCTCTCTTACCGGGAAATGTCTCCTAGTGTTTCCAATGGTAGCTTGCTACTGCTCCGGAACACTTAGGCTGGCCGGCATGTGTCCTTCTTCGTTCCTGTGTCTGTCCCTTCGGGGAAATGTCACGCGATGAATACCGGAGTCCTGTTAGCCCGCTACAGCCCGGTTCACCGGAGTCCTGCTAGCCTAGTGCTACAGCCTGGATTCACTCGCTGATGACCGACACGTTCGATGCTGGGTCATGGATGCCTGTCCCTGTAAGTTTGTGCCACTTTGGGTTTATGACTAGCCATGTCAGCCCGGGCTCCTTATCATATAGATGCTAGCGACACTGTCATATACGTGTGCCAAAAGGCGCAAACGGTCCCGGGTAAAGGTAGGGCGACACCCGTGGGAATACCGTGCGTGAGGCCGCAAAGTGATATGAGGTGTTACATGCTAGATCGATGTGGCATTGAGTCGGGGTCCTGACAGCTACACTCCCCGGCAACGGCGCCAGAAAAGAGTCTTGATAACCCACAAGTGTAGGGGATCAATCGTAGTCCTTTCGATAAGTAAGAGTGTCGAACCCAACGAGGAGCAGAAGGAAATGATAAGCGGTTTTCGGTAAGGTTTTCTCTGCAAGCACTGAAATTGTAGGTGATAGATAGTTTTGTGATAAGATAAATAGTAACGAGTAACAAATAAATGAAGTAAATAAAGTGTAGCAAGGTGGCCCAATCCTTTATGTAGCAAAGGATAAGCCTGGACAATTTCTAATAATGAGAAAGGAGCTCCCGAGGACACATGGGGATTATCGTCAAGCTAGTTTTCATCACGTTCATATGATTCGCGTTCGGTACTTTGATAATTGGATATGTGGGTGGACCGGTACTTGGGTACTGCCCTTATTTGGACAAGCATCCCACTTATGATTAACCCCTATTGCAAGCGTCCGCAACTACAAAAGAAGTATTAAGGTAAACCTAACCACATCATTAAACATATGGATCCACATCAGCCCCTAACGAAGCAACGCATAAACTAGGGTTTAAGCTTATGTCACTCTAGCAACCCATCATCTACTTATTACTTCCCCATGCCTTCCTCTAGGCCCAAATAATGGTGAAGTTTCATGTAGTCGACGTTCACATAACACCACTAGAGGAAAAGACAACATACATCTCATCAAAATATCAAACGAATACCAAATTCACATGACTACTAATAGCAAGACTTCACCCATGTCCTCAGGAACAAACGTAACTACTCACAAAGCATATTCATGTTCGTAATCAGAGGAGTAATAATATGCATAAAGGATCTGAACATATGATCTTCCACCAAGTAAACCAATTAGCATCAACTACAAGGAGTAATCAACACTACTAGCAACCGACAGGTACCAATTTGTGGTTTTGATACAAGATTGTATACAAGAGATGAACTAGGGTTTTGAGAGGAGATGGTGCTGGTGAAGATGTTGATGGAGATTGACCCCCTCTCGATGAGAGGATCGTTGGTGATGATGTTCGTGATGATTTCCCCCTCCCGGAGGGAAGTGTCCCGGGCAGAACAGCTCCGCCGGAGCCCTAGATTGATTCCGCCAAGGTTCCGCCTCGTGGCGGCGGAGTTTCGTCCTTTAAGCTTGCCTATGATTTTTTCCAGGGTAAAAGCTCTGATATAGTAGAAGATGGACACCGGAGTCCCACCAGGGGGCCCAGGAGATAGGGGGGCGCGCCCTGTAGGGGGGGGCCTCCACTCTCTTGGACAGGGTGTGGGCCCCCTGGTGTATTTCTTTCGCCCAAATTTTTTTATTAAATCCAAAATGATGTTTCATGGAGTTTTAGGACTTTTGGAGCTGTGGCTGAGTGGCTGTCAAGGCTCCGGAGGACGGGCTTCGTGAGGCCGTAAGGGACTTGTACCCTCGTGAAGAACAAGATTCCGCTGCTGCTTCCCCCCTCATCGAGCACCCTGTCTACTTCATCAGCACAGTACTGAGGGAGGCCCGGGCACGCTACCCCATGCCACAAAAGCTCTTGCTCGCACTTCTAGTCGCCTCCAGGAAGCTGTGCCACTACTTTCAAGGCCACCCCATCAAAGTTGTCTCAGCATACCCGCTGGAGAGGGTCCAACAGAGCCCGAACGCAACCGGGCGAGTTGCTGAATGGAACATTGATCTTCAAGCATTCAATCTCGAGTTCAGTACCACCAGGGTCATCAAGGGCGTGGCCCTCGTGAACTTCGTGGCTGAGTGGACTGATGCTCCAGACCACGGAGAAGGCGAGGAGTGCTCCCTCCTGCCAGGATATGAAGAGCGAGATGGATGGATCATGTACTTCGACGGGGCGTTTGCTCGACAAGGCGCAGGGGAGGGGGCGATCCTCTTCTCACCCACCAAGGACAAGCTTTGTTATGTAGTACAACTATGCTTTCAGCGGGGTGAGAAGGTCTCCAACAACATTGCAGAATTCGAAGGCTTGCTCGCCGGCCTCAGGGACGCGGCCGCACTGGGGGTAAAGCGCCTCACCGTTAAGGGCGACTCTCAGCTTCTCGTCAATTTCTCCAACAAGGAGTACACGCCCAAGGATGAGCACATGGAGGCGTACCTAGAGGAGGTGCGCAAAATGGAGAAATGGTTCATGGGCGTGGAGCTATTGCACGTGCCGCGCAGGATGAACAAGGAAGCAGACAGCATCGCCAAAAGAGCCTCTCACAGGCTCCCTCAGGAGCCAGGGGTGTTTGAGGAGCGGCTCTTCAAGCCATCTGCGACCCCGCATGTCACGACTCTAGCACCACCTCAGGAGGACTTTCCACAGGCACCCGAGACGGGCGCTCCAGCCTGTGGTCACCCCTCAAGAGCCCACTTGTTGCTCGTGCTCAAGCCTCAGGAGGGGTGCTGGACCGAAGAGTTCAAGGCGTACTTGCTTCAAGGGACCCTGCCAAAAAAGGAGGAGGACGCTGAGCACATGGCCCGTCAGGCCACCATGTACTGCATCAAAGATGGTGAGTTATATCGTAGGAGGCCCAATGGTGTTTCGTTGTGGTGCATCTCCAGGGAACATGGGCTCGGGCTAGTGGCAGACATACATGGTGGGGACTGCGGGCATCACTCCTCATCGCACACCCTGGTGGGCAAGGCGTTCCGCAGCGGCTTCTACTAGCCCATCGCGCTCAACGACGCTACAGAGCTGGTGCACTCTTGTGAAGCATGCCAGTTTCACACCAAGCAGATCCATCAGCCTGCACAGGGCCTCCAGGGAATACCGCCCACGTGGCCGTTTGCGGTCTGGGGGCTGGACATCTTGGGACCGTTCCCTCGGGTGCCAGGGGGCTACCGATACCTTTACATCGCCATCGACAAGTTCACCAAGTGGGCGGAGGTAGAAGCCATGTGCACCATCCCAGCTGGATCAGCCATCAAGTTCATCAAGGGAATCGTGAGCTGATTTGGGGTCCCCAATAGCATCATCACCGACAACGGCTCGCAGTTCACCAGCAACCTTTTCAAAACATACCGTGCTAACCTTGGAACGCAGGTTTGCTAAGCCTCAGTAGCACACCCACAGAGCAATGGACAGGCTGAGATGGCCAATGCAGAAGTCCTGAGGGGCCTCAAGACCCGCACCTTCAAGAAGAAGCTCGAGGCCTGCGGCAGGGGCTGGCTCGACGAGTTGCAGTCCATGCTGTGGTCTATCCGCACTACCGCGACCAAGCCAACAGGAGAAACGCCGTTCTTCCTCGTCCACGGAGCAGAAGCGGTTCTCCCTCACGAGGTCAAGCATCGCTCCACTCGGATCCTGGAGTTTGATGGAACACGACAGGACACCACGAGGAGGATGGATCTCGTGCTGGGGGAGGAATGCCGCCGTCAAGCCTCGCTCCGAGCAGTGAGGTACCAGTAGGCGCTGTGGCGGTACCACTGCCGCACCATCCACTCCAGGACATTAGAGGTGGGCGATCTCGTCCTGAGGCGGGTGCTCTCCAGGGAGGGGCTGCATAAGCTCTCTCCCATGTGGGAGGGCCCATTTAGGATTGCCCGTGTCTCTAGGCATGGCACTGCGTGCCTGGAGACACAGGACGGGGTCCCCATCCAGAACGCCTGGAACATCCAGCACCTCCGGAAGTTCTACCCCTGAAGAAAGGCTCCGGCGTGTGAAGCAAGGCTCTGGCCTATGAAGGTCTCCGCTCGCGACACTCTTGCGTAATAATGAGTGGGGCTGTACACACCCTGGAGTCTCCTGAGAGTCGCCCTGGGGCCTCATGGGGGCTCCCTCCACGTCCTAGTGGCAGCACTTAGCTCCACACTGGTGAGAAGACTAGATTTGGTGCTGGACGCGGCTGTTCATTTGCTTTCTGAAGTTGCTTGTAGTTTTTTAGTAGTCTTTCAATGGATTTGGTATTCTCGAATGCTGGTTCCTCGAGTTGTGTTTTCTCCTAAGATGTTTTGGTCTAAGGACGTGAGAGAGGTGGCTGTCGCCCGCCACTTCTCCTCGCGCTCCTCGCGCGTGGGGCTAGGTAGGTGTGTGCGCCCAGGGCTTGCCTTTGCACGCACACACCACGCCGAACCCCGTTGTTTTGGCTTCATCCTCGCGAGGAGCCCTCGATCGAGTCCGCTGGCGCCTGCACCCCTCATGTCCGTGCCCCCCAGGCAGCACGATGCAGTGCATCAGGTCCAAGCTAACCTATGGCAGGGGGCTCACGTAATGGGGAGCAAGTCGCTCGACAAATTTTCTCTTCCTTCAAAGGACAGCTCTGCCCTGCCGCAGCTCCTGAGGGTGCAAGGTGTACCTCCTGAGGGCACATGGCGTATCTCCTGGGGGCCCTATCAAGTACCTAAGGTCAGGTTCTCATGAGGCAAAGGACGACTGGACATACCAGGCTAAACCTTCCTACCTTAACTCGCTCAAATTGCAAACACTATAGCACAACATCAAGACGTCAATTATAACATAAAAAGGCATAGCAGCAACCGTTCATTACACACCCCTGCAGGGTACATTCTTCCTTTTTTGGATTGCAGGAGAAAGGAAAAGCTAAACAAAGAGGGCCCGAAGGCGTACAAGCTTGGCGCCAGCGTTGCATCCTCAAGCAGCGCCTCAAGGTAGCCCGGCGCTCCACCAGTTCTTCCATAGGAGATCTGGGGCCACTGGCCTTGAGTCCAAGTTCGCCGGCCCCCAGCTTCATGCCGGGCTCCTCTCCAGCTTTAGTAGAGCGCTGCAGCGGGAAGAACCACCGGCGTCCTCGACACGAGCACGATGATGCGGAGGCCGGTCGTAGCCACCGCTGCTCGAGCTCTCGTCTGAGGAAGAGCTGCCGTCATGGGAGGGGGAGTGCGAGTCGCCAAGGCCAAGCTCACCGTCGCCACCATCGTTGTCAGTGCTGTCATCCGGGCACCACCCCACGCGGCGGCCGTCCCCCCTGAACACCCTCACATAGAGGGTCGCCGGGCCGTCGTACTTGAAGTGGAGGGTGCACCGTCCACCCAGGCCACGCTCGTGGGCAAAGGTCTGCCAGCCATGGGCCAGCACCACATTGTCAGAGGAGGAGACCTCGGTACCAACCCACGAAGCTCTGCTGCAGCACCCGTCAGCCTGCAGCCAGAGGCCGTTAAGCCCTGAAGAAGGAAGCTCGCCGGAGAAGAAGCGTGGGAGCCGGAGCAAGGTGCGGGCCGGGTTCTCCGACCACACCACGAACTCAAGGAGCACCTCCAGCGAGGAAAAGCGCGGCCGAGGCGGGCGCACGATCATGGCGCGCCTCCCTTCATCATGGGGGCTGCTCCAAAGCCGGTGGCCCCCGCCGCGGGAAGAGGTGCCATCACGGGTGCCTAGAGCAACCCTGCCTCTGGGGGCGCGCGCCTGCGCTCCCTGGATGCTGCCGGAGGGAATGGAGGGTGCTTGCAGGGATGGCCACGGCCCCTCTTGGGAGGAGGAGAGGCTGGCCCCTCCTTAGAGGCCTTCCCCTTCTCGGCCGCTGAGAACCTCTTCGGAGATGCCATGGGAGCAAGACGGAGAGGAGAGAAGTAGGCGGGAGCAAGACGAAAGAAAGATGGACGGGGGGCTCTGCCCCTCCATCCCATTTATAGCGAAGGGAGGCCAACCGCCGGCCTCCACGACCTCGCGCCATCATGACCTTCTGCATGCCGCGTTGACCAGTCAAGTCGAGCAGTTGCCGAGGCAGCATGGGGACGCCGAGTTGCCCATGTCCAATCAGTTGCCACGTTTCATCAAGGCCGTAGGCGGTTAGGGCCCGTGGCGCTCTGCACTTCCCCTTTGGCTTCGCCTAGAAGCCAAGTCCGAGCGCGCCTTGGGCCCGGGGGCTACTGTCAGCATCCTGGATTCAGGGGTATCCGGCCCTACCTGCCTGCGCCTGCCGGGTGACTCCATCGACGGCCTGGTATGGCCCAGCTTCAACACCAACAGCACAAGACCCTCGCGAGGGGCCAAGCCTCACGAGGCGGATGACGCCAAGACCCCCGAAGGAAGTGGCCTCCTCAGGAGGGATCCTGAGGGGCGGAGAGTTCTATGCAAGATATCTCATGAGGCTTGATACGTCTCCAACGTATCTACTTTCACAAACACTTTTGCCCTTGTTTTGGACTCTAACTTGCATGATTTGAATTAAACTAACCCGGATTGACGCTGTTTTCAGCAAAACTGCCATGGTGTTGTTTATTGTGCAGAAAACAAAATTTCTCGGAATGACCTGAAAATCCACGGAGATAACTTTTGGAAAATATATATAAAAAATACTGGCGAAAGAATCAAGGCCAGGGGGCCCACACCCTGTCCACGAGGGTGGGGGGCGCGCCCCCTGTCTCGTGGGCCCCTTGATGCTCCACCGATCTCAACTCCAACTCTATATATTCTATTTCGCGGAGAAAAAAATCAGAGAGAAAGTTTCATTGCGTTTTACGATAAGGAGCCGCCACCAAGCCCTAATCTCTCTCGGGAGGGCTGATCTGGAGTCCGTTCGGGGCTCCGGAGAGGGGGATTCGTCGCCATCGTCATCATCAACCATCCTCCATCACCAATTTCATGATGCTCACCGCCATGCGTGAGTAATTCCATCGTAGGCTTGCTGGACAGTGATGGGTTGGATGAGATTTACCATGTAATCAAGTTAGTTTTGTTAGGGTTTGATCCCTAGTATCCACTATGTTCTGAGATTGATGTTGCTATGACTTTGCTATGCTTAATGCTTGTCACTAGGGCCCGAGTGCCATGATTTCAGATCTGAACCTATTATGTTTTCATGAATATATGTGAGTTCTTGACCCTATCTTGCAAGTCTATAGTCACCTATTATGTGTTATGATCTGACAACCCCGAAGTGACAATAATTGGGATACTTCTCGGTGATGACTGTAGTTTGAGGAGTTCATGTATTCACTATGTGCTAATGCTTTGTTCCGATTCTCTATTAAAAGGAGGCCTTAATATCCCTTAGTTTCCACTAGAACCCCGCTGCCACGGGAGGGTAGGACAAAAGATGTCATGCAAGTTCTTTTCCATAAGCACATATGACTCTATTCGGAATACATGCCTACATTACATTGATGAACTGGAGCTAGTTCTGTGTCACCCTATGTTATAGCTATTACATGAGGAATCGCATCCGACATAATTATCCATCACCGATCCAATGCCTACGAGCTTTTCACATATTGTGCTTCACTTATTTACTTTTCCGTTGCTACTGTTACAACTACTACAAAACTGCTATCTTTACTTTTGCCACTGTTACCATTATTACCATACTACTTTGCTACTAAATACTTTGCTGCAGATACTAAGTTATCCAAGTGTGGTTGAATTGACAACTCAACTGCTAATACTTAAGAATATTCTTTGGCCCCCCTTGTGTCGAATCAATAAATCTGGGTTGAATACTCTACCCTCGAAAGTTGTTGCGATCCCCTACACTTGTGGGGTATCAAGGCTCAGTCTAACGTGAGCCATGACGACCAAGGCCAGGTGGGCTCAGAGCACAGGTTTCCTCTTTGGTGCAAGGGAGGCAAGCCACAAGCGTGGAGTCCCTAGGAATTAGCCAAAGGTTTCCACTCTAGTGCAACAAGACCAAGACCGCAAGGACGGCAGGATGGAGGTCATCAACGAGCCCACCGCAGCGTCACGACCAGAGGCTTTTCGCAGGCGAAGACTACTTTTGTTAGGATAGACTGTACTACTTGTCCCCTTTCAAATCCCGCTGCTGTGGAATCCTTTCCCGCTCATATTTGGCAAGAGGACCAAGGCCACTATATATAGGACTAGCCACCACCATAGGAAGGGGACCGAAATCAGAACAAGTAGAGCACTGCACCAGCTCAAGAACACCTCACCTCCTGAGGCTTGTTCATCGTTTGTACTAGTTCATCCATAGCCCCTCGAGGCAATCCACTACACCACACTAGATTAGGGTATTACACCACAACGGTGGCCCGAACCATTATAAATCTCCGTGTCTTTGTGTGTCTTTGAGCTCGACGCGCTAAGCCTAGGAGGATCATGAGTAGGCAGGTTGGGCAGGTTGAAATCTCCACACGCACCCCAGAGTTCGAACCTCTCAAGGGTTGCCGGATCCCTAAATCTGACACCATCCACCGGTTGGCACACCCAACGCGTGGCCGCATCGCATATTGTCCGACCGAGATTAAGAAAAAAAGATCAACCACACATTTAAAAACATTGATAGCATTAAAAAAATAGTTCAAAAACATTTAGACCGTTTAAAAGAAGTTCCGACCAGCACATTAAGTTAACTTAAAACATAAAAAATATAAAAAAGTAGATGACGCTGTCGTGGCCGTCGTCGATGCCGTTGTCGTCTTCAGGCGCCGCTATCCTCCTCGTCGTCGTCCCTGGTGAGGTCGATGTATGGTGATGGCTGCGAGAGGCGGGAAGGCGGCCCCTACTATGGCTGCATGGCCAGAGGTGCCCGCACAACCTCCGCCCATGGCAGGGATGGTGACCACACCTCGACACCCACCCACGAGGGCGGCACCAGGGCTATCTCAGCATTCACGGCATCGTGTCTGTCTTGGACCCCACTATTGCCACGAAGTTCGACTGGACGTCAACGACCTCCTCCTCTTAGACCACCACCTCCTGCAGCTCCAGGGGGATGGCGACATCACCCGTGGTGGAGAGGGCCATATGCACCTCGAGGTCGTGTCACTGGGCCTCGTCGTGGTCGTGGATGGACTCAATCATGACCTACGCATGATAATCCCCAAGTGCAGGGAATCATCGTAGCAATTTCCAAAGGTGGAAGTGATAAGTATGGAGTGTCGAACCCAGAAGGAGCTAAAGGTAAGATCAATATTCTCTCAAGTCCTATCTTCAACTGATACGACTCTACGTACACCGAATGTTTGCTTCAAACTAGAAACGGGAAATAAAACTATGTTGTGGGTATGAAGAGGATAACTTTGCATGATATCGGAGAGCTAAAATATATAAGTAGGTGCTGTTATCATAAATTTAGAATGTAATACTTAAGTATATAAATAGTGAGTGTGGAATAATGATGGGTCGGTGTGCGGAATTGCCCTAGGCAATTGTTAACAAGATCGGTAATCACTATTGCAATTTCATATGAGTGAGAGGCATAAGCTAACATACTTTATCTTCTTGGATCATATGCACTTATGATTGGAACTCTAGAAAGCATCCGCAACTACTAAAGATCATTTAGGTAAAACCCAACCATAGCATTAAAGTATCAAGTCCTCTTTATTCCCATACACCATGACCCACGTATCCGTGTTTGTGTCAATCACTCATGCAACACAAACAATAAGCAAACCATGAACGTATTGCAAACCCTACAACGGGGATCCCTCATGCTTGCGCCACAAGGAGGGCACCATAGGATAGCACCAATAATAAAACATACAACTCAAACCAATCTAGATCATCAATCAACCCAAAGACAAAGGAAATCTACTCAAAACATCATAGGATGGAAACACATCATTGGATCATAATATGTGGCATAAAACACGATGTTCAAGTAGGTGATTACAGCGGGGTGCAGGAGAGTGGACCGCGTAAAAGAGATGAGGATGGTGATGCTGATGAAGACGATCACTGTGGCGATGGTTCCCCTCCTGATGGCACTCCAGCACAACCGAGAGAGAGGAGGAGAGGTTCTCTCCCTTGTGCTTCCTCCTCCATGGCATCCCCCTGGATGGGGAGAGGTTCTCCCTCTGGTCCTTGGCCTTCATGGCGATGATGGCCCCTATGAGATCCTCCCCCATGGCCTCCGATGATGATGGCCCCCTCCGGCAGGGTGCCAGAGAGGGCCTAGATTGATTTCTCGTGGTTCTAGAGGCTTGCAGCGGCGGAACTTCCGATCTCTCCTCTGCTTTGGGGTTTTTAGGATTTATAGGATGGGTTGGCGTCAATTTCATGTCAAGGGGGCCCACGGGGAGTCCATGAGGTAGGAGCACCGTCCCGGGGGGTAGGGCGCGCCCTCCACCCTCATGGTGGCCTTGGGAATCCCCTCCGGTAGCTTTTCGTTCTAGTATTTTTTATATTTTCCAAAAATATTCTCCGTTGATTTTCAGCACATTCCGATAACTTTTATTTCTGCACAAAAGTAACACCACGGTAATTCTGCTGAAAACAGCGTCAAACCGGGTTAGTTCTAATCAAATCATACCAAAATCATGTAAACATATTAGAAACATGGCATGAATACTCCATAAATTATAGATACGTTGGAGACGTATCAGCATCCCCAAGCTTAATTCCTGCTCGTCCTCGAGTAGGTAAATGATAAAAGAAATAATTTATGAAGTGTGAATGCTAGCAAGTGCACAGGTTTGATCAATGATAATTTCAGTCACCTTTTCTAGCATCATTATATATCATAATAGTAGCTCAACTCATAAAACTTCTCATGATCAAGTAACAAGCTATTCACATGTTAAAGTATAGATCATAAACTTTCTTGAAAACTAACAAACTATGTTCTCAGTCATCAAACAATTGCAATTCATCTTATTTTCAGGAAGGGTCTATGTAAGAGCTTTGATTTAGTAAATTTCACATACTCAACTATCATTTAACATTCACAACTGATAACACTCACGTGATATTTATGGGTTCAAAGTTTTAATCGCACACAGAGAAAGATAGGGGGTTATAGTTTCACCTCCCAACCTTTTACCTCAAGGGTAATGTCAATAATAATACTTTATGAAAACCTACATCCAAGTGGATAGATATATCCGGATCGCTCCAACACAAAGTGCTTGCCAATGGAAAATGTTTAAAAAGGAAATGTGATGATCACCAGGACTCTTGTATAAGGGTAGAAGATAAAAGTAAAAGATAGGCCCTTCGCAGAGGGAAGCAGAGGTTGTCATGCGCTTTTATGGTTGGACGCACAAGATCTTAATGCAAAAGGAGGTCACTTGATATTGCCGCTTGTGATAAAGACCTTTATTACGCAGTCCGTTACTTTTATTTCTTCCATATCACAAGTTCGTATAAAGCTTATTTTCTTCACACTAATAGATCATACATATTTAGAGAGAAATTTTTATTGCTTGCACCGATGACAACTTACTTAAAGGATCTTACTCAATCCATAGGTAGGTATGGTGGACTCTCATGGCAAAATTGGTTTAAGGGATATTTGGAAGCACAAGTAGTATTTCTACTTGGTGCAAAGAATTTGGCTAGTATGAGAGGGAAAGGCAAGCTCAACATGTTGTATGATCCAAGGCAATATAACTTCTATTTGGATATAAGAAAACATAACCCATTACGTTGTCTTCCTTGTCCAACATCAACTTTTTAGCATGTCATATTTTTATGAGTGCTCACAATTACAAAAGATTTCCAAGATAATATATTTATATGGTAAATCTCTCTTACTTCAATATTCTTTCATGAATTGTTCAAGTGACCAATGTCGGTGTCAAAACTGGCAGATCTCAGGCAGGGGGTGTCGGTGTCAAAACCGACAGATCTCTGGTAGGGGGTCCCGAACTGTGCGTCTAAGGATCAAAGGTAACAAGGAGGCAGGGGACACGATGTTTACCCAGGTTCGGGCCCTCTTAATGGAGGTAATACCCTACTTCCTACTTGATTGACTTTGATGAATATAGGGGTTACAAGAGTTGATCTACCTCGAGATCGTAATGGCTAAACCCTTGATGTCTAGCCTATATGATTGTGATCCTGGCCTATGGACTAAAGCCTCCGGTTTATATAGACATGATAGAGATCTAGGGTTGTACAGGGTCGGTTACAGAGAAAGGAAGGTACATCATCCGAACGCCAAGATTGCCATCCACGCAAAGGTGAGTCCCATCCGAACACGTGGAAGGTTCTTCTATCTCATATCTTCATGGCCCATCAGTCTAGCCCATATCACATAGCCCGGACGCCTGAGGACCCCTTAGTCCAGAACTCCCTCACTAGCCCCTGAACCAGGCTTCAATGACGATGTATCCCGCGCACAGATTGTCTTCGGTATTGCAAGGCGGGTTCCCTTTTCCGAATACTCCAACAGAGTCTTCCACACACAAGAGCTGTGTCTGGCCTTGCTTAACACGTACAACCCTAAGCTGTAAAAAGCAACAATACTTAAAATAAGTCACGTCCATGGGCCACTTTTTCGGCGAGACGTTATGTTCTGGCCTTATTATCATCCCAAACCGTTTTATAGCCTCGTTTTGTATTTCGAGGTACGGCTAGTGACACGTCTTGTGAAAGCAGAGATCGTGTCCCCTCATTACGGGATTCTCATAAATAGGGGTTTGGGTAATCCAACTGTGCCGTTCACATGTCCCCTTGGGAATAGGCGAGATTTAAGGCTTATGAGGGGGCGCTTGATATTTGCCGCCTCTATAAGAGGACAAAAGACCCATCTGTTCACCTCACGCCTTCTCCTTCCTATGCCTTTCAATCCCCCGAGCTCAAGCGCCCAAGTTCCAAACTTTTCCTTTCGCCCCAACTTCTCTAGCAATGGTCGAATCTTGCTTTCAAGGCAACACTACAAAAAAAAGACACATCCGTGACATTTTGGGCCGAACGAATTTTTTTTGTCATACATATGACACTTCTATGACGATAATTGTGACAAAACCCGGTATCATCATAGATGTGGTGGGCTCCTACATCTATGACAAAAAATCATGAAAGAAAATGGGCTTTTCGTCCTGGGCGGGTCGGAGATGCAGCTGCATGACATTCTTTGGGCCGTCCATGACGGAAAAAACCATGGTAGAAGCGAGGGGGAGGAAAATTTCGGGGAGTTGCCGGTTACGGTGGGAGAGCGATGCGCATTTCTCTCATACAGGTACGCGCGTGTGTGCGAGGCATTGGCTCTAACTGAACCCGAGCGAGGCGTTGGGCTCTAACTGAACCCGAACGATTGCACTGCAGGCTACGCGTTACTGAACTCGAGCGATCGATCGATGGCTGTTAACTGAACCCGATGGAGCAATTCCTTCGCTACTGCTGCTAACTGA
>NC_041381.1:193762138-193881637 GCF_002162155.2 Triticum dicoccoides
CCGTTTCGACCGTAGGAGGTCCATTTCGTTTGTTTTGCGGTACGCCACACCCCTCCCGATCAACGGGACCCCCGTTTCAACCGGAGGAGGTCTGTTTCGTCCATTTTGCGGTACGCCACACCCCTCCCAATCAACAGGACCCCCGTTTCGATGATAGGAGGTCCGTTTCCTCCATTTTGCGGTACGCCACACCCCTCCCGATCAACAGGACCCCGTTCCGAACGTAGGAGGTCCGTTTCCTCCGTTATGCGGTACGCCAGGCCTCGTTTCCATCGCCTGTTCCGTCCAAGCCGGTTGGCTCCCATGCGTTTCGTTGCCTCTCGATGAACACGAGCATTCCGTTGCCTCCCCACGAACACGACGCATTCCGTTGCCTCCCCATGAACACGACGACGACTCTGTTTCTCCGTTCCGACCCAGCCATGTACGTAGTGCGCGAGTAGGCATTCGAGACCTCGCCCGTATGTACGTACATGGCCGTATTTTCTTTCTTGCACCCTGGCCGCTGTACGTACGTGTACATGCTACGTGCGCGCCTCTACTACGACATGTGCGTGCCTCTACTACGACACGTGCGTGCCTCTACATCGACCAGTATGTACGTACACGTTCGCGACCAGGATGACAACGCTACTATGCTTCGACCAGGTGGGTCCTGATTGTCAGGCACTTCCTTGCCTGCGAAGATGTAGCTAGTGGGTCCCGGCAGTCAGGGGGGCGAATCGTTTTGTTTTTTGTTTTTTTGCCCGGACGCACTTCTTTGCATGCGAAGGTATAGCTGGTGGGTCCCAACAGTCAGGGGGAAATGTTTTTTTTCACAAAATACGGTGGCCCGTCCGGTGGGTCCCCGTTGTCAGGTGGAGGAATAATTATTTTGCGCGTAATAAGGAGACACTTCCTTGCTGCGGCCGTGGACCCAGCTGTCAGCCTCTCCACGTACAGTCCACGTCTGATGGAAGCCATTCCTTGACCACATTAACGACGCCGCGCCGAGAGCACCAGGGCGGTGGACGACGGTGAGGCCTAGGAAGGGGACTACGCGGAGCCGGGGAAGACATGGCAGTGGATGCCCACGCGTAGAGGAGTACGAGGGTTCACTGGTTCGCTGCGGTGTGAGGCTGCCGTCGCCGCAGAATAATAGGGGGTGTGGGTGAGTAGAGGGATGGCCTGGCCAGCGGTGGGAGTAGTAGGGGGCGGTGAGGCCTCCGCCGCATCGCAGCCGACCATGGGAGGCAGGAGCACGAGGCACAACCGGCGCTGGTTTGGGCGGCTGGAGCAAGAAGACCAGAGGTTGAAGAAGCACTACGGCCATTCGATGGACATCGTAGGTCACTGGAGCTAGAATCGTGCATATTGACTAAGTTGACAAAGCCCTCCATCCCCTTTAACTTAGTAGGCCCACAAGTCAGCCTGCCACTATATTGGGTCCCAGCTAACAGGGGGAGTATTCATTTTTTTTGTGTGTAATAAGGAGGCACTTCCTTGCGTGCGAAGATATAGCGGGTGGGTCCGAGCTGTCAGCGGCGGTAACATTTTTTCATGAAATACTAAGGCCCTTTCGGTGGGTCCCTGATGTCAGGTGGAGGAATCATTATTTTGCGCGTAATAAGGAGGCATTTCCTTGCGTGCGGCCGTGGACCCAGCTGTCGACCTCTCGACATACAGTCCACTTCAGATGCATGTGGTCGTTGACCACGTTGACCAGGCCGCGCCGAGAGCACCAGGGCGATGGACGATGGCGAGGCCTAGGAAGGGAATGACACGGAGGCAGGGAAGACTCAGCAGTTGATTCCCACACGGAGGGGAGTACGACTGAATGAGGGTTTACTGGTTCGTCCGCCGTCGCCGGAGAATAACAGCAGGTGCGGGTGAGTAGAGGGATGGCTCGGCCAGCGATGGGAGTATGGTGGGGCGGTGAGGCCTGCGCGGCAGCACAGCCGGCCGCGGGGAGGAGGGAGCAGGCAGTCCCATCGGCGCTTGTTTGAGCGGCTGGAGCAGGAAGAGCAGAGATTGAAGAAGCACGACGGCCGTTGGATGGCCATCCAACAGTCACCGCTTGTGCGTCAACCTTTTTTTAGGAAAGCCTCAAATATGTGGAAAACAACATACAACCCATCTGCCATTATTTCTAATAATTTACAGCCCATTTGCTAGTTCTTAAGGTTTTTTTGGAGCCCATATTCTTTTTGTTAGCATTACAGCCCATATTGTGGCCACGGTTAAAAAATTATACGAAATTTTGCATATTTCGGTGCAGTCCGAACTGTTTTTAATCCCGAAATTTTGACTCACATTCAAACTGATTTTAAAAATAAATGTATATCAATATAAAATCCAACAAATTCTCCACGCACAAAAATTAATGTAATTTAAAATCTCGAAATGAAAAAAAGATATTTGAAACTAATTGCTGGTTTGATGTGTTTTAAAAATGTACAACCCATTTCTCATTACTGATAGGCCATTTTCTCGGCCAGCCGAATGAAGCTCTCCTCATCTTGAAAGATTTGCAGACCAACAGGCCTGACAAAGCGACTTACTTGGCAAATCACAAAAAACTGGGCTGTGGCCTTGGACCCAGCTGTCAGCCTCTCCACGTACAGTACTCTTCCGATGGAAGTCGGTCGTTGACCACATTGACCACGCCGCGCCGAGAGCACCAAGGCGGTGGAGGACGACGAGGCCTAGGAAGGGGACGACGTGGAGCCGGGGAAGACGTGACAGTGGATGCCCACACGTAGAGGAGTACGAGGGTTCACTAGTTCGCTGCGGTGTGTGGCTGCCGTCGCCGCAAAATAACAGGGGATGTGGGTGAGTAGAGGGATGGCCTGGCCAGTGGTGGGAGTAGAAGGGGGCGGTGAGGCCTCCGCCGCATCGCAGCCGGCCACGGGGGGCAGGAGCACGAGGCACGACCGACGCTGGTTTGGGCGGCTGGAGCAAGAAGACCACAGGTTGAAGAAGCACTACGGCCGTTGGATGGACATCGTACGGTCACTGTAGCTAGAATCGTGCATATTGACTAAGTTGACAAAGCCCTCCATCCCCTTCAACTTAGTAGGCCCACAAGTCAGCCTGGCATTATATTGGGTCCCACCTAACAGGGGGAGTATTCATTTTTTTGTGCGTAATAAGGAGGCACTTCTTTGCGTGTGAAGATATAGCTGGTGGGTCCGAGCTGTCAGCGGCGGTAACATTTTTTCATGAAATACTAAGGCCCTTTCGGTGGGTCCCCGATGTCAGGTGGAGGAATCATTATTTTGCGCGTAATAAGGAGGCATTTCCTTGCTTGCGGCCGTGGACCCAGCTGTCGGCCTCTCCACATACAGTCCACTTCAGATGCATGTCGGTCGTTGACCATGTTGACCAGGCCGCGTCGAGAGCATCAGGGCGATGGACGATGGCGAGGCCTAGGAAGGAATGACACGGAGGCAGGGAAGACTCAGCAGTTGTTTCCCACGCGGAGGGGAGTACGACTGAATGAGGGTTTACTGGTTCGTCTGCCGTCGCAGGAGAATAACAGCAGGTGTGGGTGAGTAGAGGGATGGCTAGGCCAGCGATGGGAGTATGGTGGGGCGGTGAGGCCTGCGCAGCAGCACAGCCGGCCGCGGGGAGGAGGGAGCAGGTAGTCCCGTCGGCGCTTGTTTGAGCGGCTGGAGCAGGAAGAGCAGAGATTGAAGAAGCACGACGGCCGTTGGATGGCCATCCAACAGTCACTGCTTGTGCGTCAACCTTTTTTTAGGAAAGCCTCAAATCTATGGAAAACATCATACAACCCATCTGCCATTATTTCTAATAATTTACAGCCCATTTGCTAATTCTTAAGTTTTTTTGGAGCCCATATTCTTTTTGTTAGCATTACACCCCATATTGTGGCCATGGTTAAAAAATTATACGAATTTTTGCATATTTCGGTGCGGTCCGAACTGTTTTTAATCCCGAAATTTTGACTCACATTCAAACTAATTTTAAAAATAAATGTATATCAATATAAAATCCAACAAATTCTCCACACACAAAAATTAATGTAATTTAATATCTCAAAATGAAAAAAAGATATTTGAAACTAATTGCTGGGTTGATGTGTTTTAAAAATGTACAACCCATTTCTCATTACTGATAGGCCATTTTCTCGGCCAGCCGAATGAAGCTCTCCTCGTCTTGAAAGATTTGCAGACCAATAGGCCTGACAAAGCGACTTACTTGGAAAATCACAAAAAACTGGGCTGTGGCCTTGGACCCAGCTGTCAGCCTCTCCACGTACAGTACTCTTCCGATGGAAGTCGGTCGTTGACCACATTGACCACGCCGCACCGAGAGCACCAAGGCGGTGGACGATGGCGAGGCCTAGGAAGGGGACGATGTGGAGCCGGGGAAGACGCAACAGTGGATGCCCACACGTAGAGGAGTACGAGGGTTCACTGGTTCGCTGCGGTGTGTGGCTGCCGTCGCCGCAGAATAACAGGGGATGTGGGTGAGTAGAGGGATGGCCTGGCCAGCGGTGGGAGTAGAAGGGGGCGGTGAGGCCTCCGCCGCATCGCAGCCGGCCATGAGAGGCAGGAGCACGAGGCATGACCGACGCTGGTTTTGGCGGCTGGAGCAAGAAGACCAGAGGTTGAAGAAGCACTACGGCCGTTGGATGGACATCGTACGGTCACTGGAGCTAGAATCGTGCATATTGACTAAGTTGACAAAGCCCTCCATCCCCTTCAACTTAGTAGGCCCACAAGTCAACCTGCCACTATACTGGGTCCCAGCTAACAGGGGGAGTATTCATTTTTTTGTGCGTAATAAGGAGGCACTTCCTTGCGTGCGAAGATATAGCTGGTGGGTCCGAGCTGTCAGCGGTGGTAACGTTTTTTTCATGAAATACTAAGGCCCTTTCGGTGGGTCCCCGATGTCAGGTGGAGGAATCATTTATTTTGTGTGTAATAAGGAGGCATTTCCTTGCGTGTGGCCGTGGACCCAGCTGTTGGCCTCTCCACGTACAGTCCACTTCAGATGCATGTTGGTCGTTGCCCACGTTGACCAGGCCGCACCAAGAGCACCAGGGCGATGGACGATGGCGAGGCCTAGGAAGGGAACGACACGGAGGCAGGGAGGACTCAGCAGTTGTTTCCCACGCGGAGGGGAGTACGACTGAATGAGGGTTTACTGGTTCGTCTGCCGCCGCCGGAGAATAACAGCAGGTGCGGGTGAGTAGAGGGATGGCTAGGCCAGCAATGGGAGTTGGTGGGGCGGTGAGGCCTGCGCGGCAGCACAGCCGGTCGCGGGGAGGAGGGAGCAGGCAGTCCCGTCGGCGCTTGTTTGAGCGTCTGGAGCAGGAAGAGCAGAGATTGAAGAAGCACGACGGCCGTTGGATGGCCATCCAACAGTCACTGCTTGTGCGTCAACCTTTTTTTAGGAAAGCATCAAATCTGTGGAAAACAGCATACAGCCCATCTGCCATTATTTCTAATAATTTACAGCCCATTTGCTAATTCTTAAGGTTTTTGGAGCCCATATTCTTTTTGTTAGCATTACAGCCCATATTGTGGCCACGGTTAAAAAATTATACGAAATTTTGCATATTTTGGTGCGGTCCGAATTGTTTTTAATCCCAAAATTTTGACTCACATTTAAACTGATTTTAAAAATAAATGTATATCAATATAAAATCCAACAAATTCTCCACGCATAAAAATTAATGTAATTTAAAATCTCGAAATGAAAAAAAGATATTTGAAACTAATTGCTGGTTTGATGTGTTTTAAAAATGTACAACCCATTTCTCATTACTGATAGGCCATTTTCTCGGCCAGCTGAATGAAGCTCTCCTTGTCCTGAAAGATTTGCAGACCAACAGGCCTGACAAAGCGACTTACTTGGCAAATCACAAAAAACTGGGCTATGGCCTTGGACCCAGCTGTCAGCCTCTCCGCGTACAGTACTCTTCCGATGGAAGTCGGTCGTTGACCACATTGACCACGCCGCGACGAGAGCACCAAGGCAGTGGACGACGGCGAGGCCTAGGAAGGGGACGATGCGGAGCCAGGGAAGACGCGACAGTGGATGCCCACGCGGAGAGGAGTACGAGGGTTCACTGGTTCGGCTGCAGCGTGAGGCTGCTGTCGTCGCAGAATAACAAGGGGTGTGGGTGAGTAGAGGGATACCCTGGGCCAGTGGTGGGAGTAGTAGGGGGCGGTGAGGCCTCCGCGGCATCACAACCGGCCACGAGAGGCAGGAGCACGCGGCACGACCGGCGCTGCTTTGGGCGGCTGGAGCAAGAAGACCAGAGGTTGAAGAAGCACTATGGCCGTTGGATGGACATCGTACGGTCAACGGAGCTAGAATCGTTCATATTGACTAAATTGACAAAGCCCTCCGTCCTCGTCAACTTAGTTGGCCCACAAGTCAGCCACCCACTATGGTGGGTCCCAGCTAGTAGGGGGTATTCATTTTTTGGTGCGTAATAAGGAGGCACTTCCTTGCGTGCGAAGATATAGCTGGTGGGTCCGACCTGTCAGCGGGGGGGGGGGACGTTTTTTTTCGCGAAATACAGAACCCCTTCCCACGTAAAGTGCACGTACAGTGCGTAATAAGGAGAAACTTTCCTTGCGTGCGACCATGGACCTCGTGGGTACCAGCCGTCAGGCTCTCCACGTACAGTCCTCTTCCGATGACTCTCGTATGTTGACCACGCCGCGCCGAGCGCACCGACTAGAACAACCCAGAGACGGGGAAGACGTGGCAGTGGAGTCGCAGACGGAGAGGAGTTGGAAACTTGATTGGTTCGGGTGCGGGGTGGGCCTAACTCGGCAAAGAATAACAGGATGTGCGGAGTGGAGGGATGTCCTGGCCGTCGGCAGGGTAGCATTTCACTGAGGAGCGCAAAACAACGCCGCTGGACGCCGAAGGCTGGACCAGGCGGTTCCGGCAGCGCTGGGGGAAGAAGACGAGAGATTGAAGAAGAATGTCGTCCGTTGGATGTAAATTTAGCGCCTTCTTAGGCTTCGACCTACTGGCCCACATGTCAGCCAGTCCATTTGTTTTTTCGTTCATTTGGTGGGCTGGGTGAAACAATTATGTAGCATCTATGCAGCCCGTTTAAATCCCATTTGCATTTTTCTCAAAATCCGTGGACTTGCTGGGCTGGGTGAAAAATATCATGTTGAGCTAGACGGAGAAATGTTATAAAAACATAAACACATGATTGCATGTCAGTAAAATCTTTGCAAGCTTATGTACGCAATCACTAGGAGTTAACTTGGCAAGTTATATATAAACAATTATTATTATTATTATTTTGTAAGAACTTTCAACTTACTTAATAAAATATCATTTTAATTTGATGAGTTAATAGTATGTGGGGTATTATTTTTTTAGGCTAGACGTGGGACAATTGAGTTGGTTCTAGGGGAAAGTACTGGGAGAAAACTCAGTTTACATCGAAAAAGAAAGTGGGAGAAAATTCAGAGACCTGCTGGGTCCACCTGAGGAGAGGAATATGTTAGGAGGAAGGAGATTCAAAGCACGACAGCCGAGTGAACTAGTTTTTTTATGGACAAGTGAACTAGTTTACATACATAAGCAAATAGCCACTAAAAAAAGCAATCAGGTTAATGGGTTCTTAAAAGAAATATTTCGGACAAAACAGATAATTACGACACATAGGCTAATGCATGAAACACTCAGATGATAAAGGTGCTTATAAACAGATAAAGTACAACATCTAGACCTTCCTGGCATGCTTGATCATGACGCTGCGACTGTCCGTGTACTCGTCGATTACAGGAAGCAGACACGCCCTCATGTCCAAAATCTGCCTATACATGTCGTATCATGCGTATGCGTCCTTGGCCGCATAGGTTATGTAGGCTAGATTCAGAGGTACCTACCACGTGTTTAGGTCGTCTTCTTTCATGTTGGCGTATCAGGGGTCGATGATGGTCTCAGCAAGGTCAACCACGGAGTTCTTCTCCTGCCCATTGCTGATGATCTTGTATTGCTTCTGGATGTCGACAAGCTTGTTGCACCAGATGGCCGAATCGTCACGTTCTTCCTTCTCTCCACCGTAGCGAAGGTGCAGTCGGTCCTGCCAATGAAACGGGCGAATGCTCCAGAACCTGGTGCAGCCATAGGACTGAGGCGAGGCAGAGCTTCACCGAGTCTGTATCGTTGGTGTACATCACATTCAACTTGGTGCAGCCATAGGACTAAATGGCGAACTAACTCCTTGCTAAAGTCCATATCCAGCAGGCTCACCCCTCGGATCGCCATTGGAGTCTCTTCGAGTGAACGAGTGTGTAGGCGGCGATAGCAGTTCGTTTTTCAGCTCTTGGGGAACTGGATTCAACAATAAGCTGAGTGTGTACAGGCGACAACAATTACTACCCCTCCCTCGTTCGCTGCACGCCCTGCAGAAGATGCACCCTCGGCGCATTCAAACGCCTCCATTAAGAAACCTACTCCGGCCACACGTCGGTTCACGAGCGGGTCTGTATTGGTACTGTAATAACAAGAGTTAGTGGTCACTTTACTTAAATTTAATTAGCTTTAATAGAAATTTATACTTAAAACAAGCAATGCATTGGCTCGTTCTATCAGTGCCACGGGATCAACATGCACAACAATTAGAATTATTATTCTCAGGACGCACATGATCAGCACATTTGTCGCACTTTCACAAAGATAATACTACCAAGTTTGAACTGTTTGTTATGGTTGATGTCCTCTGCATCATCATGCCGTGTTTCCCAGCTTGCAAGATTCAGAACCAACAAATAAGATCCAAATAATAAGTACAACAAAGATGCCTACACATCTCATTGATTCCCAGCTTGCAAGATTCAGAACCAACAAATAAGATCCAAATAATAAGTACAAGAAAGATGCCTACACGTATCATTGATTCCCAGCTTGCAAGATTCAGAACCAACAAATAAGATTCAAATAATAAGTACAACAAAGATGCCTACACATCTCACTGTTTCCCAGCTTGCAAGATTCAGAACCAACCCATTAGAGCCTTTTGATAAAGTGAATATCGGGATTAAATCCATCTTGGCTAGCCATGTCATACAATCGAAGAACTTGGCGAATGCTCTTGACCGTCACAACATCTGTAGTAGAGTATTCCTGTTTGCACAGCATGTTTGCATAGCACAAACAAGGAGACAGGAGAGCATGATTTCGCTTTAGTTGAACCATTTTGTGAAGTTCCACCAAAATTGAGAGATGTTGCCCACGTGACATTTTAGTTGAACTGCACAAGACACTCATTCCAAAAAAAAGTGTTTTGTGCAGTTCACCAAAAGGTCACAATAGCAACAAGGTGAAATGGATATCCCTATCTGCACAAAATGATAGAAAGTAAACAATTGCTGATCAATAAGAATATACAAAACATATACAAAATGAAAAGAAGCATCTTAATTATGTTCATGGCAATCATGCAAGGACAGTAGCAATTTTAAAACATCAGCAATGCTTCATGTTACCAGAAGCATTACGATCAACAATGAGATTCCTCAGATATGGGATTACTTTAATGGTGGCATTGCTTGTTTACCAGAGACAGTAAATCAACAGCAGGTAAAGAGTTGGTTTAAGGGCATGGGACCGTGGGGACACCAGGACACTCAGCAGTGTAAAGGAGCAACTTACTTATCATATTGGGGAAAATAGCAGGAGTGCCATTTGTAACACAGTTTAATTGCATCTTATCACTGGAGGCATTAGATTAACAATAATACTGGTTAGACATGTCCCTAAGGTAATAGTGTGATCGCTTCATTTTACATGAGCCCTTACAGCAAAAGGTTGGTTTACCTGCAAAAAAAAACAGCAAAAGGTTGGTATAAGGACATGCGACAGTGGACGCATCAACACAATGTACCTACAAGGAGGCATAAAGTGGTGATGCCGAGCTTGTTCACGCTATGTGAGGGCAGCAAACCTAATCCTGGAGACCTTTTACTATGTGAGGGCAGCAAATCTAATCCTGGAGACCTTTTACTATGTGAGGGAAACAAATCTAATCCTGAGACCTTTTACTATGTGAGGGAAGCAAATCTAATCCTGAGACCTTTTACTATGTGAGGGCAGCAAATCTAATCCTGAGACCTTTTACTATGTGAGGGCAGCAAATCTAATCCTGGAGACCTTTTACTACGTGATGGCAGCAAATCTAATCCTGGACATACTCTGTTGACTTGTCCACCAGCCGCCACTTTCTATCCTTTTTTCAACCAATAATAGATCTGTTCCTTATCCAGTTTGTACTGCGTTTTCCCATTATTTCCCTTTTCAACCAAGAGACCGGTTGGGTATCTGGTCTCTACTACTTTCACCATATTATTTCCTCTTTGAATCAAGTCCTTGATTCATGCTACAACTTCCCCCCCTTTCTTCGTTGTTTCAACAAATCCCTAGATTAGAATGCATGAAGTAGCTTTACCTCTAATAATACTAAAAATTTAGGTGGCTTTGGAAGAGCTGATGGGAGTAGAAAAAGATGCACATGCAGACACGTGGGGAGCTGGCGCAGTAGAGCAAGGCCACTTTCGAAGAACTTATACCTGAGGGTCGCTGGGATGTCGGCGGTGGCAGGTCGGATCTGCGGACAATACGACAGGGAGGAAGAAGGGTCAGAGGACCTCCCGAGCCGGCGCTGTGTCGGAGAAAATGACACGGGCAGAGGATCGGGCCCCTCCGACAGCTGTGGGTTTCCTCCCTCCACGGTGATGACCGCGTGAACGATGCACCTTTTAGTCCTCTACACACACCAGCCGAAGGGATCCGGCCGGATCTATGACCAGCGGTGAGCAGAGAGAAAATGTCGCTACCGCTGTCTTGTTTATATCTGGAGAGTATGAGAGAATGAAGAGAGCAACCCTAGTAAAGCAAGCGCTCAGGCCCCTGCGTCCATATATATTGGAGTGATTATCTTTTTTCTCTCCACAACAAGCGTTTCAATTTGTGTACGTGGCATTAAAGAAAAGAAACTCTCTATTTAAGGTGACTACTGTACGACTCCTACTTACTACTAGTAGTACTACAATATTGTTCACTTGTGCTCCCCGCCCCTCCATTCATTGAACAACCCCACGGGTGAATAAACATACAATAAGTACTGTATTTATATAGAACGAACAAGATCGAACTATTTTCGCGTAGTTAAAAGTTGAGGGCGGGGCTTTTCCCGGGCAGTACGCGTGACAGTTTTCGGGTAGGCGGTTTGACAGAGAGGAGAGGAGGGTGAGCGAGTGGGGCTGTGTGATTTGACGATGCGTTACTGCTGGAAAGACTTGTGATATGACCACTCACTATAGTCATGAATTACTGGCGCTCCGACCAGGGTGATGCCCCCCTTCTGTTCCGCGCTCTAATCTGGTGCATGACACGTCGACCCGGATGCTGGCTCTCCCACATGTCGGAGTAGTAAGTAGGAGCAAATAATGATGCGGTATATACTAGTACTATACTACTCCCTTCGTTCCTAAATATAAGTCTTTGGAGAGATTTCACTATGGACCACATACGGAGAAAAATGAGTGAATCTACACATAAAATGCATCTATATACATCCGTATGTGGTCCAAAGTGAAATATCTATGAAGACTTATATTTAGGAACAGAGGGAGTACTACTCAGGTCGGAGGAGTGCGAACCATGGCAGCCTAGTGAACCAGCCGTGCGAACCACGGTAGCCCAGTGAACCAGCAGTAGAGAACAATGGCCCTGTTTGGATCATGGAGTTAGAGCTATTTGGGTTTGTTGGGGCTCAAATAACCCAAAAGTATCCAAACAGGGAGGGTTAGAGTGGATTAGTTCCATCTAACTCAACTATCCCAGTGGAGATGTGCTTATTTGGGTTAGAGTAGGTTAGAAAATAACTCTAACTTTAACTGTGTTAGAGTATCCAAACAGGGCCAATGTGGTGATATGGCCATAAAAAACAATGTGCTACGGTCCACACTGTAGCGTGTACAATAACACTCCTCTTTGTTTGGATCCCTGAGTTAGAGCTAGTTTGGGTTGAAATAGCCTCAAATTATCGAAACAAGAGGGGTTAGTTTGAGCTAGTTTGCTCTAACCCAGCTAAAAAAACTAGCCCGGTGGAGAGGTTCTAATTGGGTTAGTTATCCTCGGTCCCACTAAAAGAGAACTAAAAAAATCTCACCTACCCGCACCAGATCGCTCCGCTAAAAAAATCTCACCTGCCCGCACCAGATCGCTCCCCCTCTCGCACGACTCCTCTCTGTTCCCCATAGGGCCGCCCGCCCAAGTGCTGCTTGCCCTCTCTCTCCTCCGACTGCCCTCTCCTTCCGGCCTCCGCCGCCCTACTCCGGCCGCCCTCTCCCTCCGACCTTCGAAGGTCGCCCCGCTCCCCTTCACCAGTCGTTTTCTCCCTCTATCGTGCACGGCTGCGGCGCATCTACCAGGGAGGTCGCGAGAGGGGTGAGTTTGTTCATTCCTTCTCTGTCTCACGGCCATATCATTGATCTTGCTTGCTCTAGTGCTAATTCTGATTTGGAAAAGTAGATCCTGATCAAACATGCTATAGATTTGTGGTGCACGCATGGAATTGTTTGATGCTGCTTGAGGAGGTAATAAATCTTTCTAGAGGCCCAAAGATTCAGGTCACCTTTCTAGGTATTTCAATTTCAGGCTTGCATTATTTGTAGAGGCCCAAAGATTCAGTTCACCTTTCTTGGTATTTCAATTTCAGGCTTGCATTGTTTCTAGAGGCCCAAAGATTCAGTTCACCTTTCTAGGTATTTGAGTTTTAGGCTTGCATTATTTCTGGAGGCCCAAAGATTCAGTTCACCTTTCTAGGTATTTCAGTTTCAGGCTTGCATTATTTCTAGAGGCCCAAAGATTCAGTTCACCTTTCTAGGTATTTCAGTTTCAGGCTTGCATTATTTCTAGAGGCCCAAAGATTCAGTTCACCTTTCTAGGTATTTAGGTTTCAGGATTGCATTATTTCTAGAGGCCCAAAGATTCAGTTCACCTTTCTAGGTATTTCAGTTTTAGGCTTGCATTATTTCTAGAGGCCCAAAGATTCAGTTCACCTTTCTAGGTATTTTAGTTACAGGCTTGCATTATTTCTAGAGGCCCAAAGATTAAGTTCCCAGTCAGCGGCAAGCAGCCCTGCTACCCATGCCGGTGTTGACCTCAACTCGCAAGGGCCAGCGTCGGAGGGGTTCCCGGGGCTTGGGCTCTATAGATCTTTCCTCCAGAGCGACAATGACGAGCTCCTCCCTCGGTGCGTGAGGGGCTCCGGGCTCCCTCCCTATCGTGAACGACTTCCGTGATGAGTTAGCTCATTCTTTGTTTCATGAAGTGTTTTTTTATTTTGTGAAGCTTGATTGACGACTTGTATGTTTAAGTGGGATATCTCATTTGTATGGACAAAGTAAAAATTATCATGTTTTGCATGCTTGATTTGTATAGTTGGTTCGCTTATGTCAATTCTGAGCGGGAGGAGGCCACAGAAGAGCCGGCCACACCAAGAGGGTGCTTGGATCCAAGGGACTTATTTTAGTGTGACTAAAAATAGGGTCCAAAGTAGTCAAATGATTGAGATAGAGCATTTATTGTCAATCTAACCCTGCCATCCACACACCTCTTTGGTTTAGAGTTAGTTCAGGGTTAGAATCTAACTCTAACCTCTAATTGAGTTAGAGTTCTCCTCGTCTCGGTTCATCGCCATCATACTTTCCCCATTCCCGTGTTTTTAGTATCCTGCGAATCAAAGAGGCCCTTTTTTGGGGAAAAATCGAAGAGGCCCTTAGACTGGTTTAGGTCCGGTCATTTTTTATAAACGTGTTATGTCCAAAATTTAATGAACGCGCTCTGGTTTCCACGAAAATAATCCGGTTTCATGTAGTAATTCATTGATTTATTTATTCTTCTGCGTGGGGTTTGCATGTAATTCGTGAGGTCTGAAATGTAAAGTACCCCGACATATGCTCCGAGTCGTGCATGCACTACGACCCAGATGCTCTATGTCCCACATGTCGGCGAATGGGAGCACGTGGGAATATCCTAGGAGTACATATAGGAGGATAAATGCGTGAAAAAATATGTACTGTGAAGCGTAGCCGCGGTTCGAAAAGTAGACCTAAAGTGATGACAGCAATATGTCGCACGCACCCAACTAGTGGTACTAGACATACGACTAATTTTTCCCTCAAAAAAAAGAGGCACGAGTGCTCAGTACTCCTATTCTATAAACACGAGTCCCATCTGACAACAGCGTCCGTGCTACAGCTAGCTCTCCTCCCTCATTTCTCTCTTCTAACTCTAAACTCGGCCGACGCCCGGTGGGTGGGGTGGGTTTGCTCAACTGCGGCCCCACCTCACAGTGAAAACGTTACGACTGGAATAAAAAATGCCATATACTCCCTCCGTTCATAAATATAAGCCTTTTTAGATACTACTTCAAATGGAATACAACATACAGATATATGAAGACATAGTTTAGAGTGTAGATTCACTCATTTTGCTCCATAGGTAGTAGTCACTTGCTGGAATCTTTAGAAAGACTTATATTTGGGAACGGAGGGAGTACTATACTAATAAAACATTAAGTCCACGAGGAGATGCAGTGCTGGTTACAGGAGGCAAGAAGACGACGTCCACCTCCTTGACTCAGGGCGCCGGCCCACCGAACGGCGCCTAAGTAGCAGTGGCTTTCGTGGCCAGGTCGACGTGCTTCTGAACAATGGCGTCCAAAGATTCCAGCTGCTGGAAGAAGGCCAACGTCTTTCTGTCCTCGCTTGCCTTGTAGTGGCCTATGTAGACGATTTCCTCATAGACGTGGATGTGCAGGTCGACGGTTTCTTGCATGGCGAGGGGCTGCGCGGCAAGCGCGGCCTCGAGGTGCACATTCTTCGTCGCGACCTCCGGCACCTGCAGGGCCACCAGGGCTTGAAAGAGTTCGTCACCATGTAGGCCGATGAGGGTGGGAGGCAATGAGGAGCCTGGGCGCGCGGGCTGGAGTAGTACGGCAAGGTCGTTCGCGCGCTTCTTGACGGCGGTGAACTTGCGGATGGAGTTGACCATCATGTCGTCCATGTGAGAGGCGAAGCCGGCGTCGGCGAGGGCAACGATGCCTGCGGTCGCCAGCACCGTGTGGAAACACTGCGCGGTGCGGGGCCGCAGGCCGGCGCCTTGGATGATTTGGCACAGCCGACTGCCGCTTGTGTCCATCGCCTACATAGGTGCTTGTGGCTTCTGGTCACTTGGTCTTGGATTGGAGTGAGCAGTGTTGCGCAGAGACTTGGGAGTAGATGGATTGGAGTGGTGGGGCGCCTTTATTATATGTGAGTCCAAACTCTGTTGCATTCACATCGTGCTGGCTCTAGTCTGCTTCTCCAATTAATTCCCTCTGCATGTAATTGAGGATGCATCATTGACCGTTCAACGTCTCGGGAACCGCTACCCTCTTCCTCCTTGGCATTCAAGCACCTATGGACCCGTCGACGACGAGGTGCCTATGGTGACTTTGTAAATTTCAAGATGATAGTGCTGTGCGTGTGTGCGTTCATAGGGGTGAGTGTATGCGCGTGTATATGAGCGCTTGCGTCTGTACTGTGTCAAAAAAAACGTAAATGCGTGTCAAAAAGAGACTAGTCAGTATACTCAATATTGTGCACCTCGTAGAGGAAAACGATAGAACTAGTACGTATTTATTTACGGTGCAGATTCACTCATTTTGCTCCATATGTACTCCGTCTCGGTGTAGTCTAGTCACTTGTTGAAATCTCTAGAAGGGCAAATACTCCTTTCTGGTTTACAGGGCTATACTAGCAAGTAGTTGTACGTACTAATACAATAGTGGGCTCACATAGAAATTTTGTCTCATGCAAGAGCCTGGCTATATGCGTGCTCCAATGTTCGCAACTGCAACGTTCGGTTTGCGCTTGGCTCTTCGCCTCTTCGAGAAGACGAACAATGATGTTACTACTACTGCTTCTACAGTGTTGAATCCACTGCTGCATGTCCGTCCACCGCGAGCAGGACGGATAGCTTGTTGTAGAAGTACTACTACTAAGCAAAAGCCTGTCCTCATTTGCGAGCAACCGTGCGCATGGGCGAGGGAGAAGGCGTGTAGTAAAATCAGGCTTCTCCTCGTTCTACGAGTTGATGCAACACATCATAGCACTGGCCCCACATGCTTGCCTCTAAACTTGGCTGAAAGACCCGCAGTGTACAATATATTTGCTGCAACCTCTAACATTTACCCACCACAAATTAAAATATATGTGGCCGTATGCATCGTTCTGATGTAGAGGCCGGGGAGTCCCCCCTTTTCGAAAAAAACAAATTAAAATATATATTCCTGTCTTGACCAGATGAGCGTGCAAACTACAATCACCAGGGTGACAGGTAGGGCCAGAAGACTATTTTAATTTAAAAAAAACTTCGAGACGGCCACATAGCATGGAGCCGACCCCAACGATTTTAAGCTTACAGGCACGGTACACGCTATCTAGACTACTCTACACATGAAACTGCCACACGAGTGTCCGGGCTGCGCTTGGCTCTTCGCCTCTTCGGGAAGTCGAACAGTGATGGTGTACTACTGCACTGGAGGAGTACTACAGTATGCTTCTGTCCATCTGACACCGATTGAACTGCTGCATGTCCACCACGTGCGGGAGGGAGAGCGTGTAGCGAAAGCTTCTCCTAGTCTTGCCAGCCACCACACTCATGGGCGAGGGAGGGGCACTCCTGTCTTTGCGTGTATGACAGGTGGGCCCGATAGGTCTGTGGCCAACCTGTCAAACAGCCAAAGGCAGGTGCATTTAAGTCCGCGAGGGAGAGGATAATCAAAATTCTCGTTAATGTATGAGTTGACGCGACACATCAAAGCACTGCACTCGATATATTTCAATAATTTGCGTTTACCGATGCATTAATTACAACGCATGCATGCATGCCGTGACTCTTCTTTTGATAGTACTTGCATGTGTTGATTTAATGCACCTTGCAGTAGTACTCCCTCCATTCCTAAATTATAAGTCTTTGTAGGGATTCCATTATGAATTACATACGGATGTATATAGATGCATTTTAAGTGTGGATTCATTCATTTTGCTCCGTATGTAGTCCACCTAGTGAAATCTCTATAAAGACTTACTCCCTCCATTCGGAATTAGGCTGGTCATAGTGGGGAGTAACTTAGACTAGTAACATGCATACATTACTAGTCTATGTTACTACCTCTATAGTGCATAGTATCATAGATGGTCCCATTTATTGCCATGCATGACACATAGTAGCATCACATTTATTATGTTACGGTATCTACCTATGTTACTATAACCATCTCTCTCTTCTTTAATTGCCTGCCACATAAGCATGTTTGTGAGTCCCAAGTGCATGATACTACTTATGTTACTCCCACTATGGCCAGCCTTACTTGTCGCGAAAATGGATGTATCTAGACGTATTTTAGTTCTAGATACATCCATTTCCGAGACAAGTAATTCCAAACGGAGGGAGTACATTTAGGAACGGAGGGAGTATAAAATATGTGACGGTAAGCTTTGTAATACCCCGGCCCAAGTCGAGAGATGGTTGTGCACGAGGAGGGCGAGATCACGCAGACCGAACAGGAACAGGACCCGACAATGGAGCTCTCTAAGGTCTCGATGGACCTCACCGTGCTCCACTGCCCCTTGTGCCTCTACCCCTTGACGCCTCCAGTGTATGAGGTTCGAATACACCTTGTCTGTTAGGCTGATTGAGCAAGGTGCAGGTTTCTTGATTGATGTGCCGTTGGATTGATTTCTGCAATGCAAGGGAGGGCACCTGGCCTACGCAGATTGCCAAGTCGAGCGCCCCGGGAACCAACGGCAGTGCCAGAAGTGCGAGCGCGGCGGTGGCTTCGACGTGCGGAACACGACGGTGGACTCCGTCCTTTCATCGGTGAGGGTGGAGTGCCCGCACAAAGGCTGTGGGCTCTACGTCACTTACCACAAGCTCGCCGATCACCAGAGCGTGTGTCCGCTCGCGCCCTGCAAATGCCCTATGCCCGTCTGCGGCTACGAAGGCCTGCCGCCGGCGCTCTACCACCACATCAACACCGCGCATCCCATGCCCGTGCACATGATCCAGTACGGCAAGGTGCTCCAGCTGCAAGTGCCACTATCGGAGCCACGGCTCTTGCTGTTCGCGGAGGAGGACTGCTGAGGGAGTCCTGGACTAGGGGGTGTCCGGATAGCCGAACTATCATCATCGGCCGGACTCCAAGACTATGAAGATACAAGATTGAAGACTTCATCCCGTGTCCGGATGGGACTTTCCTTGGCGTGGAAGGCAAGCTTGGCGATACGGATATGTAGATCTCCTACCATTGTAATCGACTCTGTGTAACCCTAGCCCTCTCCGGTGTCTATATAAACCGGAGGGTTTTAGTCCGTAGGACATAACAACAATCATACCATAGGCTAGCTTCTAGGGTTTAGCCTCCTTGATCTCGTGGTAGATCTACTCTTGTAATACCCACATCATCAATATTAATCAAGAAGGGCGTAGGGTTTTACCTCCATCAAGAGGGCCCGAACCTGGGTAAAACATCGTGTCCCTTGTCTCCTGTTACCATCCGCCTAGACGCACAGTTCGGGACCCCCTACCCGAGATCCGCCAGTTTTGACACCGACATTGGTGCTTTCATTGAGAGTTCCTCTGTGTCTGCACCGATAGGCTCGATGGCTCCTTCGATCATCAACAACGATCGGTCCAGGGTGAGACTTTTTTCCCCGGACAGATCTTCATATTCGGCGGCTTTGCACTGCCGGCCAATTCGTTTGGCCATCTGGAGCAGCTCGAAAGCTACGCCCCTGGCCGTCAGGTCAGATCTGGAAGTCTGAACTTCACGGCTGACATCCGCGGAGACTTGATCTTTGATGGATTCGAGCCACAGCTGAGCGCGCCGCACGGTCACGATGGGCATGATCTTGCTCTGCTGCCGGACAGTGCCCTGGAGGCCGCACACGAGTCCGCTCCGACCCTCGATTCGGAGCCGGCTATGCAGATCGAGAATGGATGGTTAGACACCGCCTCGGGGGCGGCAACCTCTACGGCGATAGAGCCGAATACTGACCTTGTCCCTTGTGAAGCTCGTGACTCCGAGGTGCCGGACTCCAAACCTCCTACGCCCCCTTTAATCGAATCCAATTGGGCGCCGATCATGGAGTTCACCGCTGTGGACCTCTTTCAACACTCACCTTTCAGCGACATCCTGAGTTCGCTAAAGTATCTCTCGTTATCAGGAGAGCCCTGGCCGGACTGCGGTCAGGACAGTTGGGATGCAGACGACGAAGAAATTCAAGGCCCACCCACCGCCCACTTAGTAGCCACTGTCGACGATTTAACCGACATGCTAGACTTCGACTCCGAAGACATCCACGGTATGGACAACGATGCCGGAGACGACCAAGAACCAGCGCCGACTGGGAACTGGAAAGACACCTCAACTCACGACGTATACATGGTGGATACACCAAAAAGAAGTGATACAGAGGAACAACGAGACGCGGCAAAGGATAATTCCCCCGAAAAACAACAAAAACGGCGATGCAAGCGCCGCCCGAACTCCCGCCTCGATAACAACGGCACCCATACTGACCCAGCCGTAGAGCAGGGCAAACCAGTGGACGAGCAACCCATTCCCGGCGAAAACAACAATCCAAAAGATCTCACGCCGGACACATCACCGGAGCATAAGAACCTTCACAGAAGGCTCGTCGCCATTGCAAGAAGGTTGAAGAAGCAAAAGAAGAAGCTCAAAACGGTGGAAGACGTACTCAGAATGAGAAGGAGCAAAGTACTCAAGACCACAGATAAATACGACGATAGTCACCAAGCAAAGAGCTATCTTAAGCGCAAGCTGTTGCCCGAATTTGACGAGGAGGCCGTAGAGCCCCCACAGTCAAAAAAGAAAGAGGCCGCCTGGCCGGATAGACAACCAGATAACAGGCTAAGAGCGGCAAGCGGCGCCGCACACAATCCGACACACGATCCACATAAGGATCCTCGCAAAAAGGATGGCCCGGTCAAGTCCATCTATGGGCCAAAAAAGAAGGCTCCAGGAAGCAACACAACCTGCTGAGTGTTCGAAGATAATGGCACACCTAAATACAGGGGCGCCGCACACCCACTATGTTTCACCGATGAGGTACTGGATCATGAATTTCCAGCGGGATTCAAGCCCGTAAACATAGAGGCATATGACGGAACAACAGACCCCAGAGTCTGGATTGAGGATTATATCCTACACATACATATGGCTAGAGGAGACGATCTCCACACCATAAAATACCTACCCCTCAAGCTCAAAGGGCCAGCTCGGCATTGGCTCAAAAGCCTCCCAGAAAATACCATCGGAAGTTGGGAAGAGCTTGAGGATGCATTTCGAGCAAATTTTTAGGGAACTTATGTCCGCCCTCCGGATGCAGACGATTTAAGTCACATAACTCAACAGCCCGGGGAGTCAGCACGCAAATTCTGGAACAGGTTCCTCACCAAAAAGAACCAAATAGTCGACTGTCCGGACGCCGAAGCCTTAGCAGCCTTTAAACATAACGTCCGAGACGAATGGCTCGCCAGACACCTCGGCCAGGAAAAACCAAGAACAATGGCCGCGCTAACAAGCCTCATAACCCGCTTTTGCGCGGGGGAAGATAGCTGGCTAGCAAGATGCAACACGAGCGACCCGAGTACATCCGAGGTCAGGGATGGAAATGGGAAATCACGACGCAGAAAAGATCAGCGCCGGAATAAGGAAAACGACCGAAATAGCACGACGGTCAATGCCGGATTCAAAAGCTCTCGGCCGAATAACAAAACACTGCCCCTTAAGGACAACAGTGACGAGCTATCCAACCTAAACAAAATCTTGGATATGATATGTCAAATCCACAGTACCCCCGAGAAGCCTGCAAACCATACCCACAAAGATTGTTGGGTCTTCGAGCAGTCCGGACGACTTAACACCGGACACAAGGGGCTCGACCCACCAAGTGAAGACGATGACGAATCCCACAAGCAGTAGGCCGGAAAACAGAAGACTTTCCCACTAGAAGTCAAACAGTGAACTCACTTCATGTGATAAATAGTGCGGCAACTACTAAAACACGCGCCGCACGATCCACCCAAGCGGAGCCCCGAAATTGGATGTCAAACCCAATTACTTTCGACCATCAGGATTACTCCAGAAGTATTCGAAACGCAGGAGGGACTGCTTTGATATTGGATCCCATAATCGACGAACTACAATTCACACAAGTCCTAATGGATGGCGAAAGCGATATAAACCTGCTATACTAGGACACCATCCGCAGAATGGGGATAGACCCTACCAAAATTCGCCATAGCAACACTTCCTTCAAAGGAGTGACGCCAGGCCTTTATGCCAATTGTACACGCTCTATACTACTAAAGGTTGTGTTCGGTTCATTTGACAACTTCCGTCGCGAAAAGCTAATCTTCCATATCGCCCCATTCAAAAGTAGCCATCAAGCACTACTGGGACGCGAAGCTTTCGCCCGCTTTAATGCAATACCGTTACACTCAAAATGCCCGGTCCACGCGGCATAATCTCATTAAAGGGTAACTCCGAGTGTTCCTCGACCACGGAAAACATGAGACTGCCTTGACAGCCACCCAATAATTCAACCTTGCTGATCAAAGCCCCTAAAAACAGGTCATTTAGACCTCGGACACGGTTAGGCGAGTCCGGCATAAATAAACAAGGGGCTTCCCAGCCGCATACCTCTTTACAAGGGGCTGCACGTATAAACAATGAGAGCCAATAAAGCTCAATTTTATTCATCTTCCAAATCATACTCTGTTTTCAATACATTTTTTGCACGATATTTTTTCCGAACTAAGTTCTTCTCTTTTACAGATGAACCACGTGCTACATCCGTCCAGGATACAACATAACGGAGACACAGGCGCAGACGTGCAGCAGGGACGCATTGCAAGGATTCTTTTCAGATTAAGACCCTGCGTAAACCTTTCTTACTGTCTCTTGTTGATACTCATCCCCCGGTTTCCTACCATAACCGAGGAGGAGGCTGGCGTTTTGGCATCGGCCGCGTCAAAAGTTCTCGCCTGTACCTGGACACTAGGGGCTTAGGGCATTGTTCTGCCCGTTATCATAAAGTCCGAATACCTTAGGGAGTGTTCGGTGTCTCGAGTTAGGCCTTATATGCATCAGCTCCAAATCATGTCTTTGGTCAAATGTTGGGTTTGCCCGGCTCCTGTGTTTTGCTGCCTTACGTTCCACTCCATCGGCTAACGCGGCACCAGGAGAACTACTGCGATTGTGCCCCGGTTCGGCCAGGTGAGCACCTCAGTAGAGAAAGCCGAAAACTGACTGTCATGATATAGCGAGAGACTGGTCAACCACTCGATCGACTACTGGAATGTTTAGAATTCCTCCACTTTGACGAAGGACCGCTTCCCAGTCAGGCACACACGCGCCCCGAGTTCGGAGAGCGCGGTGCCTCTAGGGGCTATATAGTAGCCCCACCAGCGAGCTCCTATGGCTAAGTGAAAGTGATAAAGCATTATAGTCCGGTTGCCTAGTTTGCTATGCTATCACCTCCTTCAAAGGACCAAGACGTTGGATTAAGTGTGAAAATGCGCTTTTTTTTGCAAACACCCCCGCACCATGTGCGTGGGGGCTGAAGCCAAAGACTGCCATCTTTCAGGTTATAAATACATATACATTAACGGCCGCACAGGAGATATTTCAATACTTGAACGCACAAGTATAAAAAGCCGTTACATTATAAATATGATCTCACAAATCATACATGTCACTTGAACATGACATTTTTCGAGCACTGCGACTCTATTAAACGAGTGCCCGGCAAGACTTCCTCAAAATAGTGCTCGGCGGGTAATCGGCTCTCATCCGAACCCTGGGACGCAACATTGGTGGCATTCATCCCCGCCCAGTATGTCTTAACATGGGCAAGAGGCATCCATGCACCCTCTATGCATGCCGACCGCTTCATCGCCTTGATATGCGGCACTGCCCCAAGGAATTGCTACAATAAGTCAAAATAACTCTTCGGCTTGGGCCTTTCCGGCCACAGATGAGCCACCACATCCGTCATGGCAAGTCCGGACAATCTATTCAGCTCAGCCCACTTAGCCAACCGATCGGTCAACGGAAGTGGACGCTCCGGACTATGGAATTGAGACCAAAGAAGCTCCTCCATTTCATGATCCTTCTGACTTCGGAAGTGCACAACTGCGTCCGCCGCACTCGCCACCAAATCTAGATAAGGATCCTCCGCACTCCACAACTGGCCCAACTGAGCATACTTCGGATCCGTGAACTTCCTACGCAACAGAAAGGGCTTTCCAGCCGCAATGTCTCCGGCCTGACGCAGTTCCTCCTTTATAGCCCGCATTGCAAAACGGGCATCCTTGGCTTCGATGGTGGCCTTCTTCAGGCCCTCCTGCTCTGCTTGGCGTTCTCTTTCAAGAACCTCATAGCGGTCGGTAGCATCTTTTAATTTCACGGCCATTACGGCCATTTCCTCCCTACTTCGGCAGTGAGCAGCCTTTTTGGCTTTTAGCTCCTCCGCTGCCTTCGAGGCAGCCGCATCACTTTTTCTGGCTTGCTCCTTGGCTCGAGCAAGCTCTGCCCGAAGGTCTTCCATAGTAGCGGCACCATCCGCATCAAGCATACATGTTGTAAGGAGTGGGCATCAGCTCCCTTACCAGGTGACCACGGAGAAACCACCTACCTTGTGACTCGTCAAGTCGTTTATTGACCAGCGCGATGTCCGCATCCGCAACGTCGAGTTGCCGCTTCAGCTCGGCAACTCTATCAGTCCGGCTGCGAACATTCCGCCACCTGCATAAGAAAGGCGACATTTTGTAACTGAGATTATGATCCTCGGCATGTTGTCGCTTTCGACAACATACCGAGTCTCAGGGGCTACTATCTATACAGGGCGCACTCTATGTGCAAAACTGTCAAAAGGTATGTCATTTTTTGCGTACCTCAAACCCCGTCAGTAAACTTCCAACGGCCTCATGCAACCCGCTCTCGGCGGATGAGATCCTTTCAATCACCATACTCATTAATGCACGGTGATCTTCTGAGAGAGACGCCCTCTCGAGCAAACCCTGCAGATCCACCGGCCGTACTCTAGTGGGTGCCGAACTCCCCGGCCCCGCCGGACTCGGGGAGACCCTCCGTGACGACACCTCAGGGTCGTCCGCCCCGCCTGACGGGGCGGCAAATGGAGGCGTTTCGCTCTCCATCATCTCCGGACGAAGGTCCCCCGAGGATGAGCTTTGCTGAGAAGGGCTGAGATCCGAACTACAAGGTAAAAACTTTGGTTATCCTTAGAAATAAAATAGGGATGTCCCTTAATACAAAACTTCCCTTTGTTCTACTTACGGCTCACTGGAGGGCTGATTCCTTAGGGGAGACTGTGCGGCTGGGACTCCTCCCAGCACAGGACCTTCCGGTGCAGATTTCTTTCCCCGCTTCGAGGCTTTGGCCTCCGGGTTTTCGGAAGCGGTCCTCTTCTCCCCCAGGAGGGAGGGATTCTTGATTCCCCCCTTACTGAGAGCCTCCTTAAAAGAGGTGGTAGTTTCCCTGTTCCCCCCTTCGCCCTCCTCCGAAGGCGCTACCTCCAACATTTTGATTAACACGGGATCCGGCGTGGTCTCAGGGAGGGGGGCCGGACACCGTATCAGTTTTGCTTGCGCTATCCACTCCTGTTCAAGGATAGCCGGTTAAAAGGCAAATCCATGATAAATAAATGGATGATATGTCCGGACACAGGGCTACTTACTTTAGTATCCGGGCAATTGCAGCTTAGGCCAGCGTCCTCGGGCAAGTCCAGACACACTTCTTGTGATCCAAAGAACAGTTTGTACATCTCCACGGGTTTTGTACCCATGAAGTGCAGGAGAGCTCGTGGTCCCTCTGGATTGAATTCCCACAGGCGGAGGGGGCGACGTTTGCAGGGTAGAAGACGCCGAATCAGCATAACCTACATCACTACGACCAGGTTGATCTCCCTCTCTTGGAGGTCTCGAATCCGGCCCTGCAGTAGGGGTATGTCCTTGGACGGCCCCCAGTGGAACCCTTTGTTAACCCATGACGTCAGCCGTTGTGGAGGGCCCGAGCGAAAGGCAGGCGGCGGCCTCTATCTGCTGCCCCTGGGAGCGGTGATATAGAACCACTCCTGTTGCCACAAGCCGAGCTCCTCCTGAAAAGAGCCCTCGGGCCATGGAGCATCGGCCCACTTGCTTATAACCGCCCCGCCGCACTCTGCCTGATGCCCCTCAATCATATTCGGCTCCACATTGAAGGTTTTGAGCCACAAACCAAAGTGAGGGGTAGTGCGGAGGAAGGCTTCGCAGACGACAATAAATGATGAGATGTGGAGGATAGACTCCGGAGCCAAGTCGTGGAATTCCAGCCCATAGTAAAACAGGAGCCCCCTCATGAAGGGATCCATCGGGAAGCCTAAACCCCGACGGAGGTGAGACACGAACACGACACTCTCGCCAGGCTTAGGAGTAGGAATGACTTGCCCTTGGGCAGGCAACCTATGCGAAATCTCGTAGGTTAAGTACCTGGCGTCTCTCAGTTTTAGCACGTCCTCTTCCGTGACGGAGGAGGGCATCCACCGGCCCTGTAGGTTGGAGTCGGACATTGTCGAAGGTCCGAAGTGCCCGAATCTGGAGCCCTGGGTGTTGGAACTCGGGGCGAGGGGCGGATTCGATTGAGGATTGAAGAAAAGGAACGAGCCTTGGTCTCATTATAAAGAAGGAGAATACCAAGAGCCGTCCTCGTGACCGTTTGGAACTCGCCTTCGATGGAGGGGGCGTGGCAACGGGCGCGGTTGGGTTACCCACGTCCGTATTGATGAGAATCCCAGGATAAGGGGAACACGATCTCTGCCTCGACAAGACGTGCCAAGGAAACCGCTTCGCTAAACGCGTTGAGGTGGTATAATAAAAACGATTCAAGTAAAAGCTTGGTTGTGGTGTGACGTCACGCCATGAAATACGTCAGCAGATTGAACTTGTGTAAATATTATTCTCTCTACAGTGGAATGTGGAATTTATTTTGCAGAGCCGGACACTATCCTGGTGTTCACAATCTTCTATAAATTATTCGGAGGAGGAACCCGCCTTGCAATGCCGAAGACAATATGCGCGCCGGACTCGTCGTCATTGAAGCCTGGTTCAGGGGCTACTGAGGGAGTCCTGGACTAGGGGGTGTCCGGATAGCCGAACTATCATCATTGGTCGGACTCCAAGACTATGAAGATACAAGATTGAAGACTTCGTCCCGTGTCCGGATGGGACTTTCCTTGGCATGGAAGGCAAGCTTGGCGATACGGATATGTAGATCTCCTACCATTGTAACCGACTCTGTGTAACCCTAGCCCTCTCCGGTGTCTATATAAACCGGAGGGTTTTAGTCCGTAGGACATAACAACAATCATACCATAGGCTAGCTTCTAGGGTTTAGCCTCCTTGATCTCGTGGTAGATCTACTCTTGTAATACCCACATCATCAATATTAATCAAGCAGGACGTAGGGTTTTACCTCCATCAAGAGGGTCTGAACCTGGGTAAAACATCGTGTCCCTTGTCTCCTGTTACCATCCGCCTAGACGCACAGTTCAGGACCTCCTACCCGAGATCCACCGGTTTTGACACCGACAACCGCCGCGCATTTTTCTTGGTCGGCGGCGTGCTCGACATCGGCGCGCCTATCGCCGTGTCGGTCGTCTGCATCAGAGTGGGGGTGTCCCCACTGCCGCACTACTTGGCCAAGCTGTGGGCGAACGGCCCGCCGGGGGAGCCCAAAGGCACGACCGACGCCGTCAAGGTGGAAATGGAGGTGACAAGCAGCAAGGATCCTGCTGACGTCGACATGCAGGAGCTGACCTCAAGCAGCGTCTTGAGGACACGAAAGAGCTCATCACCGCTCGTCGCGGAGACTAGTTCCCGCGGCGTGCTGGAACACATCAAGAAAGTAGAGATCATCGAGCCAGATCCTTGTCTTCCTTCTTATTTTGCCCTTGTGTATTTCGGGCGTAGCCACATGTGGCTTTTTTAATTTTCTTTCTAATTATGTAAGACAATTAATCGTCCTTATCTTTCTATGGAAGATCAATGTTGCGAGGCTGGAATGAAGAAAACTCTTGCTGTGGCGACCCTGGCGTTGCTGTTCTTCTAGTTGCTGCTGGGCTTCCATCAGTTTCCTGGTTTCTTTTGATGTAATAATCGGTTTAGGATGTGGATTGTGTCATCGGTTGTGAAATGTTGGGTTCTAGCACGGATGTTTGGCCTTTGTTGGCCTCTTGGGATGTTGCGATTTCAATCTGGTACTTTTAGTCCTTCGTGTTAGGCTGGAGTTGTGCTGAACTTCTTGTGAATTGTGGTGGTTTTCAGTAATGAAAATCGGAAGGGTCAAGCCCTTCTTTGATAAAAAAAATCGTCCTTATATATTCATCAGTCTTGCTATAAGTCGCAGTAGATGCTATATAGGTTCGCCGGATCTTACATCAAGATCCGTGCTATCAGATTTTCTTTTTTCTCTCTTAAATCTCAGTCGAGTGAGACATAGCCACGCCATTAAACAGAGGCTCGGGCGCTAGTAATGGAGACCTTGGGAGAGAGGTGGACGGTAGATGGAGGTCAAAGGTCTCTCCTCCCGATAAGGACGCGCAGGGGTCTGATCGCACGCCTCTTGTACTCAAATAGCTACCCTGCACGACGCCTCCTAGCTAATAAAAAATGGGGACGCGTGGCGGCACGTAAATGGTACTAGTAAGTAGAACGCCCACGGTTTCAATAATACTTGTGTTTCCGATTGTAATGTGACAACACTTGTTCCAAAATGACTTTGTTGATTGTTAATTTATGCGCCTTCGCAAACCGGACTGCAAATTTACCACAGCATGTTGGTGACATGTCATGGCACCAAGCCAATTTTCATTATTTTCATGCGTGTTTTGGATTTACAAGAATGAAAGAACTAAGTTTCTCAATCTTTCCAACCCAGCCACGATGCCCAGAATTTTGAATTTCATTCCCATTTCTTGCATGGAACCTAGAAATTTACCCGAGGACACACATGTGATTTTTCAACCAACTTTGGTGCACTGGAACATGTGCTTGTATTTCAAATTTGAAATATGCACACAAAGGTGACACGTTTCCTCCCAGAACCACGAGCTTTCTTGAGAGAAGCTCCGATTTGCAAGAAGCTTATACCAAAATTTGTTCCTATTCAGCCAATTTTTTACCATGGCATGGTACTACCATGACATGACACCATGCCAAGTTTCATGATTTTAAAACCAAGTTTCTCAATGTTCTTGACCGAGCCACGATGCCCAGATGTTTGAATATTATTCTCATTTTTTGCATGGGAGTAGAAATTCACCCGAGGACACAAATGTGATTTTCAAACAACTTTGGTGCACGGGAGCACGTGCTTGTAGTTCAAATTTGAATTATGCACATTAAATGACCAAAAACTCAATTAATGTGTAAATAAGGCCAAACGAAGCCGGAATAATTCCAAAATTTAACAGGACACTCATGTAGTTCTACGTTGCCTTTGTAAATAAACTCAAGGGGGACAACGTATATCGTTTCGCACTCAAAGGTGACACATTCCCTCTCAGAACCACGAGCCTTCTTGAGAGAAGCTTCGGTTTGGAAGAAGCTTATACCAAAATCCGTTCCTATTTGGCCATTTTTTTACCACAACATGGTAGTATCATGACATGACATCCATGCCATGTTTCATGATTTTCAGACGTGTTTTGGATTTACAAGAATTTTAAAACCAAGTTTCTCAATGTTCTTGGCCAAGCCACGATGCCCAGATGTTTTAATTTTATTGTCATTTCTTGCATGGGACCTAGAAATTCACCCGAGGACACAAATGTGATTTTTCAACCAACTTTGGTGCACGAGAGCATGTGCTTGTAGTTCAAATTTGAATTATGCACATTAAATGACCAGAAACTCAATTAATGTGTAAAAAACGACAAACGAACCCGGAATAATTCCAAAATTTAACATGGCACTAATGTAGTTCTATGTTGCCTTTGTTAAGAAACTCAAGGGCGGGGGGTGGGGGGTGGCACGTTCCCTCTTAGAGCCACGAGCTTCCAAATCGGCCCAATTTTTTACCACAACATGTTAGTGCCATGACATGACACCATGCCAAGTTTCATGATTTCCAGCCGAGTTTTGGATTTACAAGAATTTAAAATCTAAGTTTCTCGATGTTCTCGGCAGAGTCATGACGCCCAGATGTTTGAATTTCATTCTCATTTCTTCCATGGGACCTAGAAATTCAACAAAGGACACACATGTGATTTTTCAACCCACTTTGGTGCACCGGAGCATGTGCATGCAATTCATATTTAGATTATGCACATTAAAAGTCTAGAAACTCAATTAATGTATAAAAAGGCCAAATGAACCCGAAATAATTCCAAAATTTAACAGGGCACTCATATAGTTCTATGTTGCCTCTGTAAATAAAATCAGGGGGAGGCAACGTATATCATTCAGCACACAAAGGTGACACGTTCCATCTCGGAACCACGAGGCTTGTTGAGAGAATCTCCGGTTTTGCAAGAGGCTTATACCAAAAATTGTCCCAATTCAGCCAAAAATTATACGTATGAAAACAGGGTTTAGATTATCCCGAACATCTAGCTACCTAGACCAATAATGTACTATGATTTGAATTCAACATAAAATGGATACAGATATTTGAATTGGAGAGCATATGGTACATGTAGTTCATAGTGAAATATAATTACTGCTATATGCATGTCTTTTTGTTATCAAGATAATATTTAAATTATTGTATAACTTGACAACAATCATATTCAAATAAGTAAAATTGATTCAAATTTAGTCCATATGGTAGACGACAATATATATGTTCACATGGTGGAGTAAAATGTTCATATATGATGGAAGATCAAAATGTATGACTACATCAATTATAAACCGCAAGGTCACCTAATGATATATTTGAATTCAACATAACGTGGATTCAAAAATTGAAATTCAAGATCATGGCATCTGTAATCATATAAAAAGGGACATTACTCTTTCTTTGGTGGGAATTGATTTGTTATTCGTTGTTGTTGAGGGAAGTGCGAATCGATTTGGTACTGTGCAGGGTAATCATGTTCTCCCGATTTTTTTTGCATTTTTCTTGTAGTTTTTTCAACGGCATCTATAGCAATATAGTAAAAGGGGACATGACTCTCTTGTGTCTTGTATGATTTTTTACACATTAAGTTTGTTCTGCCGAACAAGGAATCCGCACCTTGTTATCCCGAAATTTTCAAGCTCGAGTATCTTTTGTCTCACCTGCTTTGAAACTCCCGCTTCTTCAACCCGCGCCGCGCCTTGTTATCCTGAAATTTGGACGCGCGCGAGAACTCCCTCCTCATCTGAAATCACTCCCGCAGCCCAGACACACGAAATCCCCCTTCTACCCCTCAGCCGGAAATGAAGCTCCACGCCGCGGTGTCAAAACCGGTGGGGGTACACTGGTAACTTACCCTACATTTCGGACAAGCGCGTCCCTAAGCTTGGCTCCCCCTCCCCCTTCGCCCCCAATTCATACACCGAGGCCGCCAAACCCGCGAAACCCCACTCTTCTTCGTCGGCCTCCCGACCGCCGCCCAGCCGGAGACTCTTCCCCGACTATGTCGTCCACCGCAACAGCTCGCTGTCCCTCATCCACCGCACCGGATGAGGATCCGTTGTCGATCTCGTCGTCCCGCCGGATCAGCCGCCCCGTCCTCCACCTCCAAGGAGCTGCCCCGACATTCGCCTTGTCTATCACGCCACCTCAATCCCCACAGCGCTGTCTTGACCTGCCCCACTAGAACCGCAACACCCTCACCAATTCCTCCGATGAAGCCGAGGCCAACTCGGCGCCACCAAGGAGGTTCTGCACTCACCGCTGCATTTTATCTTTTATTCGATCTCACGGGGCTGCCGGTGCTCGATACCGAGCAGCCATGGCGTCTCCATCAACGGCGCCGTCACCGGCCACATCATCCACGGCGTCTCTCCCCCATGTCGTTGCTTCCTCAGCAGCGACTTCCACAACGGCACGAGCTGCTGCTGCTCCGGCTCTCGCTCGCGCTGCGGCTCTGTTCTTGCTGTCGGTCACGCTACTGCACTGCTCCTGCTTTCGTTCGTGCTGCTGCTCTGCTCTTGCTCTCGCTTGCACTGCTGCTGCACGACCTCCGGCAGCTATAGGAGTTGCTGCCTTAGCACTCGCTCGCGGTGCTACTGCACGACTTGCTCCTTGCTAGTGTGTTCACTGCTCGAGCGTCTGCTGATTTAGATCACTGCTTCTCTCCTACTAGTGATCGAACGCCCTAAACATCTATTGCAATGCTCTGTTACTAGTTCAATCAGTTTCGACAGTAAAATTCAGTTTCAACTGTGAAGTTCATTTTCTTTAGTTAAGTTCAGAGTGAACAGTACTTACATCATCTGTCGGAGCGGCCATGGCGCGGCTGATGTGTTTTACATCTAGCACTTTTTGGTGATGTATTTTACATGATCTATTGCAGATGATATTAGGGTCCCACTTCAGATTAAAGTTGTCTGTCTTGTCATACTTCAGCCTCGTCGCCGTACACCTTAGCGGAGCTGCTCCAACAACGGAACCGTCCATCATAGCGGAGCAGTACCCTCGGTGCTGTTTCCAGAGGCCTCGGATCTTCTTCCCCACCTCCGACAGTCACACCAGCATCATCACCATCCTCCACGTCCAACCCAATGATGCTGAGGTCCACAAGGCTATGCCAAAGAGGTTGTACACTCGTCGCATCACTTTGTTTCTCCATTGCTCTGTTCTTCCAATTCATGTGAGCCAAACACCCAGGTTGACTGAAATCTTATGTTTCCAAATGCTCTGTTTTGCACGTGCATTCCTATCCTATTCCTGTGTTTTTCCTGTCCCTGCGTTTATAGAATCCTCCAATTCTAAGGAGCCCTTACAGATTTACTTCATTTTTAGATTGACATCAAAGAAAACTCTGTGTGTTATGTCCTGCTCCTGCCGTGCTGTCATCCACCCCACGTGAGGTGCACCATCGACAGAAGCGTTCACTGTAGTAGAGATCCTCCCTGCAGACTTTCTTTCGCTGCCTCAGATCATCTTCCCCGTTGCCGGCAGCCACGCCAACTGCATTACCATCCTCGACTGAGCAGATGAACCTGAGGACTAGACAGTTTCTAAAGAGAGGTCGCGGTCTTTCGTGTTTGCTTACGTTATACATCGGTTATTATTACCAGCTACTTTATCGTTCAGTCTTGAGTTTTGAATTGCCCATGGGTCTCATATCGAGCCAGCAACGAATAGTATCTGTCTACTATCTGGTTCATCTGGGGTCTTCTATGTGGTTCATGTTGGGTGGGTAACAAACAATAGATGATCCATTGTCTATCTTTTTAAACTGAAGCTATAATCTACCTGCTATCATTAGTTTTGGATCCATCCACTCGTTTGCTACCACCAGTCTTGATTTTTGCATGCACCCCTTAGGCCTTACAAAATCTAACTATTTTTTTATCATGCATGTCAGATATTGTACACAATCGTACTGAACATGTAGAGAAAAAGAGAAGACCGTTGCGTGCGAATATAATGTCATGCAGACCCTGCTCCATGGTGGCCGAAGTGCCCCCCCTCTCCTGCATTTCCAGATTGTATTCCAGAGGAAGATAACTGTTCAGATGGAGATTCAGAAGGAGCCGACCATGCCTGTTTACCACCTGAGGTGTTTGCTCTAACCTGGCATGCTGATATTGGTCATATCATGCATATGGCGCCTTGCATTGCTTACATTATACATCTTATATGTCATCAGCTTAGTTTAGTTTTGCTTTGTGTGAATGCCACCTATTTGGTTTCTATATCATACTCCCACCATTCCTAAATATTTGTCCTATTAGAGATTTCAACAAGTGACTACATACGGAACAAAATGAGTGAATCTACACTCTAAAATATGTCTATATACATCCGTATGTGGTAGTCCATTTGAAATCTCTAAAAAGACAAATATTTAGGAACGGATGGAGTATATGGGAATTATGCAATGCCATCTTCTTTAGCCAGGCTTCATATACGTGAATCATGCAATGCCATCCTGTTTATCCAGTCATCGTATATGTGAATTGTATCGTGCCATATTTTTTCCATAATGTATTCCATTTGTCAACAATGTTTATACATTCATCTACTCTTCCTGTGCATCAGCCATTTGAGTCGGTCATTGGAAAATCTAGAGTGAAAACAAGGTCTTCTGAGCAGTCAGTGCTACCTGTCGATGCAGATTTCTTGCTGGTTACAGATAGCTCCTCAGAGGATGATTCAGAGAGAGATGACCAGTCGTATTCCCCCCCCCCCCGAGGTGCATGCTCTAACTTGTCTGGGTTATATTGCTCATATCATGCATATGGTGTCTTGCATTGCCATGCCATTTGCTTAGATTAGACATGCTTTGTGTGAATGCCTCCTGTTTGCTTTCTATATCAGATATGTGAATTATGCAATGCCATGTTTTTCAGCCAGTTATCATATATGTGAATTATGCACCGCCATGGAGCCAGGCATCATATATGTGAATTATCTCATGCCATCTTTTTTCATTACGTATTCCATTTGTCGACAATCTGTGTATATTGAACTACTCTTCATGTGTATCAACCATTTGAGCCGGTTATGGTAAAATCTAGAGTGAAAACAAGGTCTTCAGAGCAGACAATGGTACATGTTGAAGCATATATCTCGATGGTTACAGGGAGCTCCTCAGAGGAGGATTCAGAGACAGATGACCAGTCCTATATCCCACCTGAGTTGTATGCTCTAAGTTGAAATGTTTATATTTCTCATATGATGCATATGGTGTGTTGCATTGCTTAGTTTAGACATCATATGCACAATATTGAATTCTATCTACTTAGTTTAGAGATCATACATGCGAGTGCCAACTGCTTAGTATATGAATCAATTATGTCAATTATATCATGCCATCCTGTATACTTAGACAACATGTATGTGAATTATTTCATCCCAACCTATTTTAGAAAGACATCATATAGTTTTGTCATGTCATCCTATTTAGGTACTCATCATATGTTGAATTATGCCATTATATCCTGTTAAGTTATCCATCATATATCTAAAACTTTGTCATGCTATCATGTTTAGTTAGGCATCATATATGTGAAATTGTGTCATGTTGTCCTGTTTGGTTAGACAACATATATGTGAATTACCACATCTGTCTATTATACAATGTCTGTACGTTCAATTTCTTTTCTTGTTTATCAGCCATTTGAATTGGAGGGGGTGATGGCAGTATCTAAGGGAGCAAAAACCCGTTCTTCACAAAAGACAGTGCTACCCGTCGATGCAGATAGAACCATGGTTGTACTGGCCCACAAACTAGCCCCACCACACATAATCGAGACTGTTCCAGATTGCACACTTACATCGTTGGGCAGAGAACAAGCTACAACCCATCTAACCGCAACCCCAACGGATAGTAACCCACTTATAGTTGACAAAGCACCATGTCCACCACAGAGTACCCCCACACGAGCAGTTTGTAAAGCTACTGCAGTGCCCAAAGCACAAAGACCACCACAGCTAACCCAAACTCCACATTTAAAGCAGAAGAGCAACTACTCTCAGGTCAGATTCCGTAGCTATGGTCCATACTCCTTTGCTGTTGCATCACTGTATTTACTCATACCAACTACTTACGAATTTGAAGGATCCAATTGAAACTCCAATGGCGCAACAGGTATGTTTTAAACCTATTTCTTTAACTGGATTGCTGTTCTAACTTCTTGCTCTATGTTGATTTCAGTTTAAGTTGTATAAACAGTTATGTTCTCATGTGATGCACATTACAAGTGCTACCAATGTTGTGTAGTTTCTCACACTTATATTCTGTCTATGCTGCTGTGTCTTAAAAATATATGAGTTGAACTGTGTCTCTATCTTGATTAGGAAACATAAACTAGAATGATATGGACAATACAGTGACCATAGAACATAGATATATGTTTGTTTCATGCTGTTATCCTGTCCACCTTACTACTGAACCGGTTTACCAAAATGAGTTTGGTATACTACAAGCTAAACCTGTGATGTGTCTGCTTGTTTCTCTTGTAGTATGCAAATAGAATACTGGAGAAGAGCACCCCACTATGCAATGGTAGAGAAAGTAATGCAGATAAGGTTCAAGATAGTAAGATAACCATGTTGGTCTCCAAGAAAAGTGATAAAAACGATCTTGTAGACAGTGAGAAAACCCCACAGTCCTGCGTTGATGTAGTGTTCGAGTTACTGGCCAGTACCGCTGGCACAAGCTCTTCGAACTCGCTGCCTGAATCACTTTGGCTTCTTCAGTCTCAGCTACAAGCTGAAAGGCATCAATCAGCCGTGCTGCGGCAAGAAGCCGAAGGACCGAGGAAGTCCCTGTAGAATTCAGATGCGTACTTTCTTGTGCGATAGCAAGCGCTGGATGATTTAAGCGCCAAACAAGAGAAAGTTAATAAGATTGCTAAGCATCTTGCCAGCATTATGGGTACCCGGGATATTGTTTCTTGAACTCTTCTGAAGTGGCTTCAGTTCTGGACTTGTTTTGCTGCGGCGTTTATATGCTGCTGTGTTCCCTATATTTGCCTTGGTGGTGAACTTTGATGCCCATTGGATGTAATATGTGTAATAGCCGTGAATGCCTAGCATAAGTTGCTTGCTTATTTATTTCCTTGTTGTCTTGTTTATTTGTTTGCTCGTAGTCAGTGCAGTTCTTTTTCCGCGGTTTGCTAGTGGCTGCAATAACCTATTTTTTAAAACTAGGCCACAATAACCATGGGCTAATATTTACTGTAGTGACACTGGGCCTCCTACGGGCCGTAGAAACAGTGGGCCTTATATGGGCCATAGAAACAGTAGGCCTTCTACGGGCCGTAGAAACATTGGGCCTTCTACGGGCCATATCATCAATGTGCCTTATACGGGCCGAATGATCATTTAGCCAAAGATGGGCCAATAACATGCCGCATTATGGCCGTAAACGGGCTAGAGTTGGAATCGTCCGTTCATGGGCCGACCATAACGGGCCATCGTTAATAGGCTGTATTTGATGAAGCTATGAAAACAGCCCAATGTATTAACGGACCACAAATGGGCCGACTGTAACCACGGGCTGAATTTGGCCCACAAGCAGAAAATGACAGTAACGGGCCGTAAGTAAACGAATGCTGGAAATGAGCCCAAGAATAAATGGGCTCTGAGAAGGCCGAAAGATAACATGGGATGGAAACGGCCCAACTGAATAATGAGCCCTTAATGGGTATAAAGTGATACACTGTTCATTACGGGCCAGTTTCACCACGGGCCGTTAATGGGACTAAAGTGATACACTGTTCATTGCGGGCCAGTTTCACCACGGGCCGCTAATAGGCCAAGAGTTACATAGGGCCTCATATGGGCCAAAAGATATCATGGGCCATACATGGGCCGGAAGTGAAAACGGGCTGGAATCATATTGGATGGCCCAGATGACGCTACTTGGCCTAATTCAGGTAGGGCGTAACTAGCCTTGGGTTAGTGGGCTGTAAATGGGCTATATGTGAACAGGCCGTTAACAGGCTTTCCATGGGCCGGCCCGTCACCTTTTGACCAAGTCAAACGGGCTGGCCTTTTCACAGGAATGGGCCTCTGTTGGGACGTGCCACGTGTCGATGTATCATAGGCGCCTTCTGTCCAATGAGTGGATGACATCTGTACCAACAATGAGCCGCCACGTGTTTCCTCCAGCCAATGACGATTTTACACGTGGAAAATCCCCATTGGTTGGGGCTGTTAATGGGTTATTGGATCCAAAACCCGACCCGATAGCTTAACGGCGTTCCGTTACGGTGGATGCCACGTGTCGGTCACCCTTGACGAAAGAACTTCTGTGACGCGCGATTTATCGTCATGGAAGTGGACACTTCCGTGATGATAATTTTGGTAATGTCATGGAACACTTCTACGACAACACAAGTATGACTATCTTAATTCTATCATAAATTTGTCATGGATGTACATGCATGACAAAAAACGCGACCTACTGTGACAAACACGTATCATCACGGAAGTGTATTTTTTTGTAGTGCAAGTGGATGTCCTCCTCTATAATAGAGAAGAACATCCAAGATCTACGGGAGGTGAGGTACCTGACGACGGAGATAAAACATAGGCTTCCAACCCCAGGGCAGATCATGCCCACCCCAGAGCCCGACGAAAGGCTGGTTTTTATCACCCACTTCCTCCGAGGACTCGGATTCGCCCTCCACCCCTTTGTCCGAGGTCTTATGTACTACTACGGGCTGGATTTCCATGATCTGGCCCCGAATTCCTTCCTCCACATCTCCGCGTTTATCATCGTGTGCGAAGCATTTCTCCGCGTCCCTCAACACGCCGAGTGCGGCGGCGCCATGGTGAGCAAGCTCAACAAGGTTACCTGGCCCAGAGGAAGGTTTGTAGACACCATCAAGGTGTGGCAGCAGGAGTGGTTCTATATCATCGAACCTCGCGGCACCAAGCGGGCCGCTGCTCCTGCCTTCATATCTGGACCTCCGCTGCGGATCACATCCTAGACCAACAAGGGCCTAGATTAGGGGCCCCTCGATGACGTGTCGGCTCTATAGAAGCGTGTCAAGAGCATGATAGACAAGGACATCACCCTTGCCGATGTGATTCAAGTGATGCTCATTCGCCGAACTCTCCCTTGCCAATGACAGCCTCTTAAAATGTGGGAGTTCAACCCGGAGAGAGCACAGACTCTGCTGCATTTCTATGGCACGACGCACCAGAAGATCTGGAAGCTATTTTTTAAGAAGCAGAAGATGTGGCCACGGACGTCCGACGACACCGGCCTCGACTGCAACAATCCGACCTCCCCGGTAAGTATCACATTGCCGAACACTACTTAACTTGTCAATCTTAGGGAGGGGTCCTGAAAATTCCATCTTCTTAATAGGACTAGATAAAAAATGCCAAGAGGACTAAGTGTTCGGCCCCGCTCCCTGAAAACCAGCCGATCCTCTGTTAATGAAGATGCTGGCCCCGACGCCCTATTAGGTGTCGGCGAAGAAGGACAAGAAGAAGAAGAAGATCAAGGAGGCCCCAGGCGACCTCCATCCCGAAGAGACTTAGGGTGCCGTGTCCGGAGGAACCGAAGCTCCTTCCTCTGGCGAGGAAGACGAAGATGAGGACGAGGAGGAGGAGGAGGAGGAGGAGGAGGAGGAGGAGAAGGAGGAGGAGGAAGCAGAGAACCCTCCTCCCAATGGGAATTAGAGAGCGGCCTCCGTGGAACCAGAGGAGGGGGCGTACAAGAGGGGAAGGGTATCCCTCTCCGATGACTCGAGTTCGGGCACCGAGGCCGTTCCCAAACAATACCCCCGCACCAAGCCCCTTGCCGAATCGTGAGTTCCTTAAGATGTCTTATATACATCTAATCATTTTATAGATCATAATGATAATATCAAATTTCATATTACAGTCCGGCCCATGACATTCCTCAAGAATCATCGTCATCGGGGGATCTTTCGCCAGAGAAGATGGAGAGCGAGACGCCTCCATGAGCTTCATCGCCTCCTAGAGCGGCCGATCCTGAGGTGTCGTCCCAAAGGATTTCCCCGGGCTCCGGAGAAATACGGAAGGAGCCCAATGCGGCACCGAAGGCCGCCAATAACATGGAGGGCGCAACCCCTACGGAGACCGGCCATGGGGGTCCCGCGTTATCTGACCCTCGACCGGATACTGTTCCGGAGACCCAAACGGTCCCGGAATCGGATCGACAGCCACCTCTGCGGGAGGGGGAGACGGCGACCTCTATGAGTGCAGAGGCACCGAACAAGCTGATGGATGCACTGCAAGGTGCATCTGTTTTGGAGCATCGTACCATAATGGGTACGGTGGTTGAAAAAGTGTAGTCCGCCAAGAGCGGACTGGATGAAGCCTTCACAAGCCTATTAACAGGGTTCGAGGTATGCAATGTAATGTCTTTTGCCGCTTTCCATAATAAATCGATCTGTATATAGATAGCAGCCTCTGAGACTCTGTTTGGTCGATGAAGGAGGGCAAACAGAGGGTCTATAGGTATCTGCAGTAAATAACATATTTAGGCATTTTGATAAATATCAGGCTTCACTGTTTGTGGCAACCTCTCAGGCTGCCAAAGTTTCTGAATTGAAGCGGAAACTGCAGCTGGTCGATGAGGACAATATCCGGATTCACAAGCAGCTCGACGAAGTGCAAGGTATGTTTCAAGTGCTCCATATTCCATTGAATTAGTTTGCAAATGCTTTAAGTGAAGCTCACGCGCTGCTATATGCATAATTTGAAGTTGGCGCTGCTGAGGTCGAGACCCTCAGGGGTGACCTTGCCCGTGTGAAGGAGCAGGCAAGGGTGAGCGATGCGGCCGCTGAGAAAGCGGCTGCCAAATTGAAACAGGCCGCCTGGCGCCAGTTCAAGGAGCACGTATCCAGGATTGAGCAAGAGCTCAAGGACGCAACTCGCAAGTGCGATCTCCTCGAGGAGGGGAATAAAGCGAAGGCGACCAAACCCGCCAAGTCCCTTCAGGACGCCTAATAACCAACAAGTGTAGGGGATAATTGTATCCTCTTTCGATAAGTAAGAGTGTCGAACCCAACGAGGAGCTAAAGGTAGAACAAATATTCTCTCAAGTCCTATCTTCCACTGATACGACTCTACGCACGCTTAGTGGTCACCTTACCTAGAACAAGTATGAAACCAGAAGTACTTTGTAGGTATTGTTGGATAGGTTTGCAAGATAATAAAGAGCACGTAAATATAAACTAGGGGCTGTTTAGATAAAGAAGTAATAAAGTAAATATAGCGAGTGTGGAAAAGTGGTGGTAGGAGTTGTGAAATTGTCCCTAAGCAATTGACTACTTTACTAGACCGATAGCAAGTTTAATGTGGGAGAGGCATAAGCTAACATACTTTCTCTTCTTGGATCATATACACTTATGATTGGAACTCTAGCAAGCATCCGCAACTACTAAAGATCATTAAGATAAAACCCAACCATAGCATTAAAGCATCAAATCCCCTTTATCCCATACGCCACAACCCCCTTACTCGGGTTTATGCTTCTGTCACTCAAGCAACCCACTATAAGTGAATCATGAACATATTGCAACACCCTACATCGGGAATCTCTCATGCTTGCGCGACACGGAGAGCACCATAGGACAACAACATAACCACAAGCAAATTAAACCAATCATAGCAATTCATCAATCACCGGTAGGACAATGAAAATCTACTTAGACATCATAGGATGGCAACACATCATTGGATAATAATATGCAGCATAAAGCACCATGTTTAAGTAGAGGGTACAATGGGTTGCAGGAGAGTGGACTTCTGAATATATATGGGGGAAGGTGATGGAGATGTTGGTGAAGATGGCAAAGGTGTTGGTGTAGATCGCGGTGATGATGATGGCCCCCGGCGGCGTTCTGACGCCACCGAAAGCAAGGAGGAGAGAACCCCCCCTTCTTCTTCTTCTTCCTTGACCTTCTCCCTAGATGGGAGAAGGGTTTCCCCTCTGGTCCTTGGTCTCCATGGCATGGGAGGGGAGAGACCCCTCCGAGATTGGATCTGCTCTTTGTATCTCTTTGTTTTTGCGTTCTCTGATTCTACCCTTTCACCGTTTCTTATATATCCGGAGATCCGTAACTCCGATTGGATTGAAACTTTCACCCAGATTTTTCTCCGAAAATTAGCTTTCTTGCGGGAAAAGAATAGCAGCAACTGCCTTACGAGGGGCCCGCGAGGGTCAGGGCGCACCCAGTAGGAGCATGTGCGCCCCCTGGCTCGTGGCCACCTCGGGCACCATCTCGCGTTGATTCTTCCTCCCATATTTCCCAAATATTCCAAAAATATTCTTCGTCCGTTTTTATCCCATTTGGACTCCGTTTGACATTGGGTTTCTACGAAATATAAAACATGCAACAAACAGGAACTGGCACTAGGCACTGGATCAATATGTTAGTCTCAAAAATAATATAAAATGTTGCCAAAAGTATATGAAAGTTGAAGAATATTGGCATGGAACAATCAAAAATTATAGATACGACTGAGACGTATCAGCATTCCCAAGCTTAATTCCTGCTCATCCTCGTGTAAGTAAGTGATAAAAAAATAATTTTTGATGTGGAATGCTATCTAGCATAATCTTGATCATATGTCTAATCATGGCATGAATATTAAGACACGAGTGATTCAAAGCAATAGTCTATCATTTGACATAAAAACAATAATACTTCAAGTGTACTAATGAAGCAATCATGTCTTTTCAAAACAACATGGCCAAAGAAAGTTATCCCTACAAAATCAAATAGTCTGGCTATGCTCCATCTTCGTCACTCAAAATATTCAAATCATGCACAACCCCAATGACAAGCTAAGCAATTGTTTCATACTTTTGACGTTCTCAAACCTTTTCAACTTTCACGCAATACATGAGCGTGAGCCATGGATATAGCACTATGGGTGGAATAGAGTATGATGGTGGAGGGTGTGTGGAGAAGACAAAAAGAGAGAAAGTCTCACATCGACGCGGCTAATCAACGGTCTATGGAGATGCCCATCAATTGATGTCAATGCGAGGAGTAGGGATTGCCATGCAACGGATGCACTAGAGCTATAAGTGTATGAAAGCTCAAACTGAAAACTAAGTGGGTGTGCATCCAACTTGCTTGCTCATGAAGACCTCGGGCGTTTGAGGAAGCCCATCATCGGAATATACAAGCCAAGTTCTATAATGAAAATTCCCACTAGTATATGAAAGCGACAATATAGGAGAATCTCTATATGAACAACATGGTGCTACTCTGAAGCACAAGTGTGGTAAAAGGATAGTAACACTGCCCCCTCTTTCTTTTTCTTTTTTTTCTTTTTTTTACGGGCTTCTTTGGCCCCCCTTTTTTTATTTAGGCTTCTTTGGCCTCTCCTTTTTTCTTTTTTATGGGGCAATGCTCTATAATGATGATTGAGGGAGTCCTGGATTAGGGGGTGTCCGGATAGCCGAACTATCACTGTTGGCCGGACTCCCGAACTATGAAGATACAAGATTGAAGACTTCGTCCCGTGTTCGGATGGGACTTTCCTTGGCGTGGAAGGCAAGCTTGGCAATACGGATATGTAGATCTCCTACCATTGTAACCGACTCTGTGTAACCCTAACCCTCTCTGGTGTCTATATAAACCGGAGGGTTTTAGTCCATAGGACGAACAACAATCATATTATAGGCTAGCTTCTAGGGTTTAGCCTCTTTGATCTCGTGGTAGATCTACTCTTGTAATACCCATATCATCAATATCAATCAAGCAGGAGTAGGGTTTTACCTCCATCGAGAGGGCCCGAACCTGGGTAAAAACATCGTGTCCCTTGTCTCCTGTTACCATCCGCCTAGACGCACAGTTCGGGACCCCCTACCCGAGATCCGCCGGGTTTGACACCGACATTGGTGCTTTCATTGAGAGTTCCTCTGTGTCATCACCATTAGGCCAGATGGCTCCTTCGATCATCAACAACGATGTGGTCCAGGGTGAGACTTTTCTCCCCGGATAGATCTTCGTATTCGGCGGCTTTGCACTACGGGCCAATTCACTTGGCTATCTGGAGCAGATCGAAAGCTACGCCCCTGGCCATCAGGTCAGATTTGGGAGTTTGAACTAATGGCTGACATCCGCGGAGACTTGATCTTCGACGGATTCGAGCCACAGCCAAGCGCGCCGCACTGTCTCGATGGGTATGATCTTGCTCTGCCGCCGAACAGTGCCCTGGAGGCCGCACCAGAGTCCGCTCCGACCCTTAGCTCGGAGCCGACTTCGCCGATCGAGGACGAGTGGCTGGACACCACCTTGGGGGCTATGATCTCTACGGCGATTGAGCCGAACACCATCCCTGTCCTTTGCACAGCCCGTGACTCCGAGGTGCCGGACTCCTCTCCGGACTCCGAACCTCCCGCACCCCTGCTAATCAAATCCGATTGGGCGCCGGTTATGGAGTTCACTGCCACGGACATCTTTCAGCACTCGCCCCTTGGCGACATCCTGAATTCACTAAAGTATCTCTCTTTATCAGGAGAGCCCTAGCTGGACTATGGCCAGGAAGGTTGGGATGCGGACGACTTAGAAATTCAACGCCCACCCACCACCCACTTCATAGCCACTGTCGAAAGTTTAAACGACGTGCTCAATTTCAACTCCGAAGACATCGACGGTATGGACGACGATGTAGGACATAACCATGAACCAGCACCTACAGGGTACTGGATAGCCACCCCATCTCACGATGTATACATGGTGGATACACCTAAAGGAAGTAATGACGAGGAACAACGGGACGCTACGAACGATAAATCCCTCGAAAAGCAGTCAAGCCGGCGACGAAAGCGCCGCACAAAGTCCCGCCTCGACAAAGACGACGGCCATACAGACCCAGCCATAGAGCAGGTCAAACCGGTGGACGACAAACATGCCATTGAACAACCGTCTGAACAGGACAACTTGGATAAACAATCCGTCCCCGGCGAAGATAACAGTCCGGACGATCTCACACCGGACAAGTTGTTGGAGCAGGAGAACCTCCACAAAAGGCTCGTCGTCACTGCGCGTAGCCTGAAAAAGCAGAAGCGAAAGCTCAAAACAGTGGAAGATGCACTCAAAATTAGATGGAGCAAAGTACTCAACACCGCAAACAAATACGGTGACAGTCGCCAAACAAAGAGCTACCCGAAGTGCAAACTACTGCCCGAATTTGATGAGGAGGCCTTAGAGCCCCCGCAATCAAAGAACAAAGAGGCCGCCCGGTCAGATCGAAGACCACATGACAAGCATAGAGCGGCAAGCGGCGCCGCACACAAGCCGGCACGCAATCCGCATAAGGATTCGCATCAAAAGGATGGCCCAGTTAGGTCCATCTACGGGCCAAGAAAGCAAGCTCTTCTAAGCAATGCAACACGCCAAATATCCGAACATCGCAGCACACCCAAATATAGGGGAGCCGCACACCCCCTATGTTTCACCGATGATGTGCTGGATCATGAATTCCCAGCGGGATTCAAACTCGTAAACATAGAGGCATACGACGGAACAACAGACCCGGGAGTCTGGATTGAGGATTACATCCTCCACATACACATGGCTAGAGGAGATGATCTCCACGCCATAAAATACTTACCCCTCAAGCTCAAAGGGCCAGCACCGCACTGGCTTAAAAGCCTCCCTGAAAATACCATTGGAAGTTGGGAAGAGCTCGAGGATGCTTTTCGGGCAAATTTTCAAGGGACTTATGTCCGCCCTCCGGATGCAGATGGTTTAAGTCACATAACTCAACAACCCGGAGAGTCAGCCCGCAAATTCTGGAACAAGTTCCTCACCAAAAAGAACCAAATAGTAGACTGTCCGGACGCCGAAGCCTTAGCAGCTTTCAAACACAATGTCCGAGATGAATGGCTTGCCAGGCACCTTGGCCAGGAAAAGCCAAGAACAATGGCCGCACTAACAAGCCTCATGACCCGCTTTTGCGGGGGAGAGGATAGTTGGCTGGCAAGATGTAGTACCAGCGACCCAAGTACATCCGAAGTCAGAGATGGAAACTGGAAACCACGACACAGCAAGGACCAGCGCCGGACAAGGGGAAACAGCCCGAAGAGCATGACAGTCAACGCCGGATTCAAAGGCTCTTGGCAGAATCATAAAAAACTGCCCCTCAAGGATAACAGCCACGAGTTATCCAACTTAAACAAAATCTTGGACAAAATATGCCAAATCCACAGTACCCCCGGGAAGCCTGCAAACCATACCCACAGAGACTGTTGGGTCTTCAAGCAGTCCGACAAACTCAATGCCGAACACAAGGGGCTCGACACACCAAGCGAGGACGATGACGAGCCCCACAAGCAGAGCACTGGTAAACAAAAGAATTTCCCACAAGAAGTCAAAACAGTAAACTCACTTCAAGTGACAAAAGGAAAAATCAGAACGGCGCCCATAGAAATACGCGTCGCACGGCCTATCCCAGCGGAGTCCCGACATTGGTCGTCAAAACCAATCACCTTTGATCATCAGGATTACTACGGACATATCCGGAACGCAGGATGGACTGCCCTGATATTAGATCCTATCATCGACGGACTCCAATTCACAGAAGTCCTAATGGACGGCGGTAGTGATCTAAACCTGCTATATCAGGACACAATCCGCAAAATGGGGATAGACCCAACCAAAATTCGCCACAGCAACACCTCCTTCAAGGGGGTCATGCCAGGCCTATATGCCCATTGTAGGGCTCCCTACGGCTAGAAGTTGTGTTCGGCTCATCCGACAACTTCCGCCGTGAAAAGTTAACCTTCCATATCGCCCCATTCAAAGGTAGCTATCAAGAACTATTGGGACGTGAAACTTTCGCCCGCTTTAACGCAATACCGCATTATGCAACTCTTACACTTAAAATGCCCGGTCCACGCGGCATCATCTCATTAAAGGGAAGTATCAAGTGTTACTCGAGCACGGAAGAACGTGAGACTGCCTGGACAGTCACACACTAATCCGGCTCTGCTAAACCAAGCACCTGAACAGGTCATTCGGACCCCAGACACAGCCAGACGAGTCCGGCGTAAGCATATAAAGGCCTACTAGCCGCACACCCCCGTACAAGGGGCTGCATGCATGTACAACAAGAGACAATAAAGCTCAATTTTATTCGCTTTTTGAATCGTACTCCGTTTATTTAATATAAAGTACATTTTTTTGCATGACCTTTCTTCAACTAAGTCCTTCTCTTTTAGTGATGAACAACGTGCTACACCCATCCAGGATATGGCACAACGGAGACACAGGCGCAGACGTGCAGTAGGGACCCGTTGCAAGGATTCTTTTAAGATTAAGACCCTGCGTAAACCTTTTTTACTATCTCTTGTTGATACACATCCCCCGGTTTCTTGCTATAACCGAGGAGGAGGCTGGCGTTTTGGCATCGGCCGTGTCAGAATTTTTTGCGCGTACCTGGACACCAGGGGCTTAGGGCATTATTCTGCCCGTTTTCATAAAGACCGAATACCTTAGGGAGTGTTCGGCGTCTCGAGTTAGGCCTTATATGCATCAGCTCCGAATCATGTCTTTGGTCAAATGTTGGGTTTGCCTGGCTCCTGTGTTTTGCTGCCTTACGTTCCGTTCTATCGGCTAACGCGGCACCAGGAGAACTACTGCGATTGTGCCCCGGTTCGGCCTAGCGAGCACCTCAATAGAGAAAGCCGAAAACTGACTGTCATGATATAGCGTGAGACTGGTCAACCACTCGATGACCCACCGGAATGTTTAGAATTCCTCCGCATTAACGAAGGACCGTTTCCCGGTCAGGCACATACGCGCCCCGAATTCGGGAGAGCGCGGTGCCCCTAGGGGCTATATAGTAGCCCCACCATCGAACTCCTATGGCTAAGTGAAAGTGATAAAGCATTATAGTCCGGTTGCCTAGTTTGCTACGCTATCACCTCCTTTACAGGACCAAGACGTTGGATTAACTGTGAAAATGCGCCTTTTTCGCAAACATCCCCGCACTATGTGCGTGGGGGCTGAAGCCGAAGACTGCCATCTTTCAGGTTATATACACATATACATTAACAGCCACAGAAGAGGTATTTTAATACTTGAACGCACAAGTATAAAAAGCCCTTATATTATATTGAAACATTGTTTCACAAATCATACATGTCATTAGAACATAATATCCTTCGAGCACCGCGTCTCTATTAAACGAGCGCCCTGCATGACTTCCTCAAAATAGTGCTCGACAGGTACTCAGCTTCTGTCCGAATCTTGGGATGCAACGTCGATGGCCTTCATCTCCGCCCAGTATATCTTGACACAGGCAAGAGGCATCCGCGCACCCTCTATGCATGCTGACCGCTTCATTGCACCAATATGCGGCACCGCACCAAGGAACTGCTGCACCAAGCCAAAATAACTCTTCAGCTCGGGCCTCTTCGGCCACAAATGAGTCACGACATCCTTCATGGCAAGTCCGGACAACCTATTCTGCTCAGCCCATTCAGCCTAACGATTGGTCAATGGAAGAGGACGCTCTGGACTATGGAACTACGACCAAAAATGCTCTTCCATTCCGTGATCCTTTTGGCCTCGGAAGTGTTCGGCCGCGTCTGTGGCACTCGCCGCCAAGTCCAGATAAGCATCCTCCGCACCCCACAGCTGGCCCAGCTGAGCATACTTGGGATCCGTGAATTTCCTCCGCAGCAGAAAAGGCTTTCCAGCCGCAATATCTTCGGCCTGACGTAGCTCCTCTTTCATAGCTCTCATCACAGAGCGAGCATCCTTGGCCTGAGTAGTGGCCTTTTTCAGGTCCTCTTGTTCCGCTCGACCTTATTTTCAAGAAGCTCGCAAGGGTCGGTAGCATTCTTAAACTTTACGGCCATCTCGGCCATTTCTTTCTTGCTTCGATAGTGAGCAGCCTATTCGGCTCTCAGCTCTTCGGCCGCTTTTAAGGCAGCCACATCACTTTTTCGGGCTTGCTCCTTGGCTCGGGCGAGTTCCACCCGAAGGTTCTCCATGGCAGCGACACCATCTGCGTCAAGCACACATGTTGTAAGGCACAGACATTAAGCTACCTTACCAGGTGTCCGCAGAGAAGCTGCATACCTTGTGACTCGTCAAGCCGCTTATTGACAAGCATGATGTCAGAATCCGCCAAGTCAAGTTGCCGCTTTAGTTCCGCAAATTCATCAGTCCGTCTTGCCACCGGAAGCTTCGCCACCTACAAAGGAAGAGCGCATATTATTCCTAGGATTATGATCCTCGGCGCGCTGTCATTTTTGACAATGCACCGTGTCTCAGGGGCTACTATCTATACAGGGCGCATTCTATATGCAAAACTGTCAGAAGGTACATCATTTTGCGTACCTCAAAACCCGTCATTAAACTTATGACGGCGTCATGCAATCCGCTTTTAGCGGATGAAATCCTTTCAATCAACGTACCCATTAGCGCATGGTGATCTTCCGAGATAGACGCTCGCCCGAGCAGATCTTTTAGCTCCTCCAACCGTACACCAGTCAGTGTCGGACTCGTCTGATGGCCTTTTTCGAAGGCCGGACACGGAGGGCTTTGAGGGGACATACGACTGCCTTTGGGCCCCGCCGGATTCGAAGAAACCCTCCACGATGACACCTCAGGGTTGTCCGCCTTGCATGACGGTACGGCAGGCGGAGGAGTTTCACTCTCCATCATCTCCGCATCAAGATCCCCTGAAGACGAGCTCTGGCGAGAAGGGCTGAGATCCGAACTACAATGAAAAATTTCGGTTATCTTCAGAAATAAAACAGGGATATCTCTCATTTTGAGAAAATGCCCCTCTTTACTTACGGCTCGCTGGAGGGCTGATCTCCTTGGGGAAATAGTGCGGCCGGGGCATCTCCCGGCGCAGGACCCTCCGGCGAGGATTTCTTCCCCTGCATCGAGGCCTTGGTCTCCGGATCATCAGAAGCGGTCCTCTTCTCCTCTTGGAGGGAGGGATTCTCGATCCCTCCTTCTTGATAAACTCCTTCGCGGAGGCAGTAGCTCCTTTGTTCCCCCCTTCGCCTTCTTCAAAAGGCGCAACCTCTAGCATCCTGTAACACAGGATCCTGCGTGGTCTCAGGGAGGGGGGCCGGACACGGGATCAGTTTTGCTTTCGCTATCCACTCCTGTTCAAGGGACAACTCTTTTAAAGGCAAGTTTACGATAGATATACGGATAGCATGTCCGAGTACAGGACTACTTACTTGAGTATCCGAGCGATTGTAGCTCAGACCTGCGTCCTCGGTCAAGTCCGGACACATTGCTTGTGATCCGAAGAACAGTTGGTACATCTCCACGGGCGTTACGCTCATAAAATGTTGGAGAGCTCGTGGTCCCTCCGGATTGAACTCCCACAGGCGGAGGGGGCGACGTTTGCAGGGCAGAGTGCAACGAATCAGCATGACCTGCGCTACTATGACCAGATCGATCTCTCTCTCTAGGAGGTCTCGAATATGGTCCTGCAACAAGGGCGTGTCCTTGGACGCCCCCCAATCGAGCCCTTTATTGACCCATGACGCCAGCCGCGGCGGAGGACCCGAGCGAAAGGCAGGTGGCGCCACCCATTTGGTGCCCCTGGGAGCTGTGATATAAAACAACTCTTGTTTCCACAGACTGAGCTCCTCTTGAAAAGAGCCCTCGGGCCATGGAGCGTCAACATTCTTGCTTATAACAGCCCCTCCGCACTCTGCCTGCTGCCCCTCGATCATCTTCGGTTCCACTTTGAAGGTTTTGAGCCACAACCCAAAGTGAGGGGTAATGCGGAGGAAGGCTTCACATACGACAATGAACGATGAGATGTGGAGGATGGACTTCGGATCCAAGTCATGAAATTCCAGCCCATAATAAAACATGAGCGCCCTCACGAAGGGGTCCATCGGGAAGCCTAACGCCCGAAGGAAGTGAGCCACGAACACCACACTCTCACCATGCTTGGGAGTGGGAATAACCTGCCCTTAGGTAGGCAGCCTGTGCGAAATTTTGCTGGTTATTACCGGGCATCTCTTAGCTTTAGCACGTCTTCTTCCGTGACGGAGGAAGGCATCCACCGGCCTTGCAGGTCGGAGCCGGACATCCTCGGAGGTCCGAAGCGCCTGAATCTAGAGCTTTGGGTGTTGGAACTCGAGGCAAGGGGCGAATTCGATTGAGATTGAAAGAAAGGAGCGGGCCTTGGTCTCGTTATAAAGAGGTTGAATACCAAGAGCCCTCCCCGTGACCGTTCGGGACTCGCCTTTGATAGAGGAGGCGTGCCAATGGGCACGACTGGGTTACCCACACCCGTATTAATGAGAATCCCAGAATAAGGGGACACGATCTCTGCTTTGACAAGACGTGCCAAAGAAACTGCCTCGCTAAACACGCTTAGGTGGGACAGTAAAAACGATTCCAATAAAGGCTTGGCCGTGGTGTGACGTCACGCCGCAAAATACGTCAGCAGATTGAATTTGTGTAAAGATTATTCTCTCTACGGTGGTATGTGGAACTTATTTTGCAGACCCGGACACTATCCTTGTGTTCAAAATCTTCTATGAAGTATTCGGAGGAGGAACCCGCCTTGCAATGCCGAAGCCAATATGCGCGCCGGACTCGTCATCATTGAAGCCTGGTTCAGGGGCTACTGAGGGAGTCCTGGATTAGGGGGTGTCCGGATAGCCGAACTATCACCGTTTACCGGACTCCTGGACTATGAAGATACAAGATTGAAGACTTTGTCCCGTGTCCGGATGGGACTTTCCTTGGCGTGGAAGGCAAGCTTGGCGATACGGATATGTAGATCTCCTACCATTGTAACCGACTCTGTGTAACCCTAACCCTCTCCGATGTCTATATAAACTGGAGGGTTTTAGTCCGTAGGACGAACAACAATCATACCATAGGCTAGCTTCTAGGGTTTAGCCTCTTTGATCTCGTGGTAGATCTACTCTTGTACTACCCATATCATCAATATCAATCAAGCAGGAGTAGGGTTTTACCTCCATTGAGAGGGCCTGAACCTGGGTAAAAACACCATGTCCCTTGTCTCCTGTTACCATCCGCCTAGACGCACAGTTCGGGACCCCCTACCCGAGATCCGCCGGTTTTGACACCGACAATGATCATCACACTTTTATTTACTTACAACCCAATATTACAACTCGATACTAGAACAAAGATATGACTCTATATGAATGCCTCTGGCGATGTACCGGGATGTGCAATGATCTAGCGTAGCAATGATATCAAAAAACGAACAAGGCATGAAAACATCATGCTAGCTATCTTACGATCATGCAAAGCAATATGACAATGAATGCTCATGTCATGTATATGATGATGATGGAAGTTGCATGGCAATATATCTCGGAATGGCTATGGAAATGCCATGATAGGTAGGTATGGTGACTTTTTTGAGGAAGATATAAGGAGGCTTATGTGTGATAGAGCGTATCGTATCACGGGGTTTGGATGCATCGGTGAACTTTGCACCAACTCTCGAGGTGAGAAAGGGCAATGCATGGTACTGAAGAGGCTAGCAATGATGGAAGGGTGAGAGTGTGTATAATCCATGGACTCAACATTAGTCATAAAGAACTCACATAATTATTACAAAAAATTATTAGTCATCGAAACAAAGTACTACGCGCATGCTCCTAGGGGGATAGATTGGTAGGAAAAGACCATCGTTCGTCTCGGACCGCCACTCATAAGGAAGACAATCAATAAATAAATCATGCTCCGACTTCATCACATAACGGTTCACCATACATGCATGCTACGTGAATCACAAGCCTCAACAAAGTATTTATACTAATACACAACTGCCCACTAGCATGACTCTAATATCACCACCTTTATATCGCAAAACTATTGCAAGGAATCAAGCATATCATATTCAGTGATCCACAAGTTTATGTAGGATTTTATGACTAACCATGTGAATGACCAATTCCTATCATCTCTCTAAATAGATATAAGTGAAGCAAGAGAGTTTAATTCTTTCTAAAAAAGATATGCCCATACTCTAACAAATATAAGTGAAGCAAAAGAGCATTCTACAAATGGCGGTTTTCTATGTGAAGAGAAACAGGCGATCCAAACTTCAAATGATATAAGTGAAGCACATGCAGCATTCTATAAAGCCATACTCAAAAGATATAAGTGAAGTGCAATGAGCATTCTATAAATCAACCAAGGACTATCTCATACCAGCATGGTGCGTAAAAGAAAAGTGATAACTAAATGCAAAAGACGCTCCAAGACTTGCACATATCACATGAACGAAACGAATCCGAAAACATACCGATACTTGTTGAAGAAAGAGGGGATGCCTTCCGGGCATCCCCAAGCTTACACGCTTGAGTCTCCTTGAATATTTACTTGGGGTGCCTTGGGCATCCCCAAGCTTGAGCTCTTGCCTCTCCTCCTTTTCCTCATACCGAGACCTTCTCGATCAAACACTTCATCCACACAAAACTTCAATAGAAAACTCGGTAAGATCCATTAGTACAATAAAGCAAATCACTAATCTAAGTACTGTTGCAACCCAATTCATATTTTGTTTTTGCATTGTGTCTACTGTAATATAGATTTTCCATGGCTTGATCCACTGATAGAAATTGATAGTTTCATCAAAACAAGTAAATTATGCATCAAAAACAGAATCTGTCAAAAATAGAACAGTTTGTAGCAATCTGAACGTTCACCATAATTATGGTACCCCGAAACTTCTACCAAAATTAGGAACAATAAACAATCTGTATAGCAAGACAGTGCAAAAAGAATCAGAACCGTTTGACGTTCTAGTAAAAAATGTAAAATCGCGCACTACAACCAAAGTTTCTGTCCTGCACCGTACAAACCAACAAGCACTGTAAACATCCTAAAGGCAAACCTTGGCACATTATTTTTATAATACAATGGAATTGTACAAGGGGATAATTATTTTTGATGAAAAGTTTCTGTGATAAAGATTCACAAAGTTTCCGTGAGCATGAACAAAGTTCAAGGAGCTCTCCCACTTCAACAATGCTTGTCTCTCTCACTTTCACTTTCCTTTTTGAAAAGTTTTTGGGTTCCCCTCTTTATTTTTTGTTTTTAGACTATATAAAAGCACTCAACGGAAATAAATGACTCTCTAAAACTTCCGGATTGTCTCCCTGGCAGCGCTTTCTTTAAAGCCATTAAGCTAGGCATATAGTGCTCAAGTAATGGATCCACCCAGATCCCAAGGTATATCAAAGCCAATTTTAATTAACTATGATTTGTGATTTAGTAGTGAGCACAAAGTAACATATATCATGCAACAACGAAGTATAACTCTCTTCCTATGCATTGGCATGTCATAAAAGAACAATTCATGCACACCAAGTAAAGGTCAATGCATAGTATAAACAGTTTCTTGCAATTTTATCATATTGGAAACATAGACAGGTGGAGATATAGTTCCTCTCTCATAATAATTGCAAGTAGGAGCAGCAAGAACATGCATATTATATTCATCAAAATCATCATGTGTAGTAGTAAAAGGCAACCCATCAATATAATCCTTAATAAGGACAAACTTCTCCGATATAATGTAGTCGGGAGAATTCAAAAAGATAATAGGACTATCATGCGTGGGTGCAATAGCAACAATTTCATGTTTAACATAAGGAACTATAGCAAGTTCATCTCCATAAGCATCATTCATATTGGCATCTTGGCCACAAGCATAGCAAGCATCATCAAAAAGGGATATTTCAAACGAATTAAAGGGATCATAGCAATCATCCTTCGGTAAGCACGAAGGGGAATTAAACAATGTATGAGTTGAAGAGTTACTCTCATTAGAAGGTGGGCACGGGTAGCTAATCCGCACTTCCTCCTTTTGTTCTTCGCTCTCCTCATCATCTTTTTCATCCAATGAGCTCACAGTTTCAGTAATTTCTTCTTCCATAGACTCCTGCAAAAATATTAGTCTCTTCTTGGACAGCGGAGACTTTCTCAATAAATGCATCAATATCAGAATTGTATTCATAATTTTCATAGCAATATCTAAGTATAGCAAAATTTTCAGGTTTGTAAATCGAATCATCAAAATCTTCAAACCCTTTAAACATAGATTCAATCTCATAAGCACCCATAAAAGCAATGAATTCTTCTATTTGTTCCACATCATAGTAATCATAGATACCATTAGCATAAGAAGCCAAGGTTTTATCATCATTGAATTTGCATGAAAAGGGAAGGTGTGGAGCCTTCATCCTAGATCAACAAGTATAATCACGTCTCAAGCATAGATCCCGAGCATACCAACACAACATATAAATTTGATCCCATAATAGTTTCCCTTTTTGTGTCAAGCGATAATCCCTAAAGTATTCACGTTGATCCAATGTGTCTCCCATAAGATAATTTAATGGTGTTTTCTCAGGATTATCAAAGTAGTACATAATTTCTTTCACATAACGAGCATCGAGGGTTTTAGGAGGTTCCCCATCTCCATGAGTGGCAAGTACACCTAATCGTTTTTGTATTTCGTGTTCCATATCCATAACTAAAGATAGAGAACAACTTAGAACAGCAAATAAAAATAACTTAGTGATAAAGCAAACTAGCACACACGAGAATATTCACCCCACGCTATGACTCCCCGGCAATGGCGCCAGAAAAAGGTCTTGATAACCCACAAGTGTAGGGGATAATTGTAGCCTCTTTCGATAAGTAAGAGTGTCGAACCCAACAAGGAGCTAAAGGTAGAACAAATATTCTCTCAAGTCCTATCTGCCACTGATACGACCCTATGCACGCTTAGTGTTCGCCTTACCTAGATCAAGTATGACACTAGAAGTACTTGGTAGGTGTTGTTGGATAGGTTTGCAAGATAATAAAGAGCACGTAAATATAAACTAGGGGCTGTTTAGATAAAGAAGTAATAAAGTAAATATAGCGAGTGTGGAAAAGTGGTGGTAGGAGTTGTGAAATTTTCCCTAAGCAATTGACTACTTTACTAGACTGATAGCAAGTTTTATGTGGGAGAGGCATAAGCTAACATACTTTCTCTTCTTGGATCATATGCACTTATGATTGGAACTCTAGCAAGCATCCGCAACTACTAAAGATCATTAAGGTAAAACCCAACCATAGAATTAAAGCATCAAGTCCCCTTTATCTCATACGCCACAACCCCCTTACTCGGGTTTATGCTTCTACCACTCAAGCAACCCACTATAAGCGAATCATGTACATATCGCAACACCCTACAATGGGAATGCCTCACGCTTGCGCGACGTGGAGAGCACCATAGGACAGCAACATAACCACAAGCAAATTAAACCAATCATAGCAATTCATCAATCACCGGTAGGACAACGAAAATCTACTCAGACATCATAGGATGGCAACACATCATGGGATAATAATATGCAGCATAAAGCACCATGTTTAAGTAGAGGGTACAACAGGTTGCGGGAGAGTGGACCGCTGAATATAGATGGGGAAGGTGATGGAGATGTTGGTGAAGATGGCGGAGGTGTTGGTGGAGATCGCGGTGATGATGATGGCCCCCGGCAGCATTTCGGCGCCACCGAAAGCAAGGGGGAGAGAACCCCCTTCTTCTTCTTCTTCCTTGACCTTCTCCCTAGATGGGAGAAGGGTTTCCCCGCTGGTCCTTGGTCTCCATGGCATGGGAGGGGCGAGAGCCCCTCCGAGATTGGATCTGTCTCTCTGTCTCTCTCTATTTCTACGTTCTCTGATTCTGCCCTTTCACCGTTTCTTACATATCCGGAGATCCGTAACTCCGATTGGATTTAAACTTTTGCCCAGATTTTTCTCCGAAAATTAGCTTTCTTGCAGCAAAAGAATACTAGCAACCGCCTTAGGAGGGGCCCACGAGGGTCAGGGGCACGCCCAGTAGGAGCAGGCACGCCCCCTACCTCGTGGCCACCTCGCGCACCGTCTCGCTTTGATTCTTCCTCCCATATTTCCCAAATATTCCAAAAATATTCTCCGTCCGTTTTTATCCCGTTTGGACTCCGTTTGATATTGGGTTTCTGCGAAACATAAAACATGCAACAAACAGGAACTGGCACTAGGCACTTCATCAATATGTTAGTTCCAAAAATAATATAAAAAGTTGCCAAAAGTATATGAAAGTTGAAGAATATTGGCATGGAACATTAAAAAATTATAGATATGACGGAGACGTATCAACACCCAAGAGGCCAGGTCCGAATCCCACGTGGCTCGCGAGGAGCTTTGAGAGGCCGGACAGATAGGGGCTGGCAAGCCGTTTATTTTACAGTCTAAGTTTGGCGATCAGAGGTATTCATTACTTAATCGACTATGGAGTTCTCCAGACTCCTTTGCAGATCTACCAAAGAGTGCAGCTAACGCAGCGCAATTCTACCGGGCCTAGGAGGGGCATGCAACGGAGAAGCTGTTCTTGTCGCAATATGCAACACAGGAGCATTCGTTGCTGTTGAATGACCAGATGGCACAGTGGGCCAAACTGCACAAGATGTCCTGAGCGGCCATGAAGGAGGTTATACTCCGGCTGTGGCCGGCGGAATCTGTTCCGAGCAGTTATTTTGGCCAAGTGCGGCAACTCGTCGATGCCGTGAATCACATTGATGCCATCAAATAGTCGGTGTGCATAGAAGGTGCACAGAGGGCTTTCGCCCGTGTCAAGGTGCATTGGGCCAAGATGAAAGCCGTCGTTGTCGTGGTGGAAGGTCCTCCCGAAGGCAAGGACCACCGCACGCTGAAGCGTTATTTGAACGATGTCGTAGAGGGTGCTATAGACGGTCAATGCTAAAAGAACATCATATTTGAATGAATGTATTCATATGACCCGTCCGCGTGTATTATAGATATTAAGGCTTTGTAATATATTTGCAACATTATCTGATATTGCTTTCCTCCTGTGCGGCCGTTTTTGTATGCCTGAGAGTTTTCCAGTCATTGGCTTCGACCCCCACATAGATTCTACGGGGGTGTTCGGAATGGCACATGAACACTCTCGACCCAACGTCTTGGTCCATGATGGAGGTGTCAGTGCGTCGAACCAGGCAATCGGACTATATGGCTTTACCACTCTCACTTAGCCATAGGAGCTTGATGCTGAGGCTATTAAATAGCCCCTGGTATGTATGTGACTATCCGAATGCGGATGCATTACGTAGATGACTGGAAAAGCAGTCCTTCATTTAAAGCGGAAAAATCGTTAAAGATTTAGTAAGTCACCGAACGGCTGGCCAGCTCTCGCCGCATCATGACAATCAGTTTTCGGCTTTCTCTACTGAGGTGCTTGACCGGACGAGCCAGAAACACAATCGCAGTAGTTCTCCCTTTACTACCCTAGCAGAACAAACGGAACATAAGGTAGCGAACACAGGAGCCGGGCAACCCAACTATTGACCAAAGACATGATTCGGAGCCGATGCATATAATGCCAAGCTCCGGATGCCGAAGTGTGCTACAAGGCTATTCGGGCTTTCGTTGAACGGCTCATAGGTGGCCTTATAGAGCCCCTGGCAATGGGTGTATGTGTGACAACTGAAGAGACAGACTACAGTTTGACCAAAAAATTTCACTACTATAATCTGATTGATATGTCAAGATGTGATCTTACAGAGGGTACCATAAGTACCGAAATCATTTTACATGCTGGGGGTCCAATATTGAGGAGAAAATCTTAGTACAGGTCCTTGTAAATAAGGTTTGGTCCGAAGAGTCCTTTGGATGTCCTGCCGCACGTCTATGCCGCTTTCGCCTTGTAGAGAGGGGTTCCTTGGAGGGAACAGTCTTCTATTTGCTGTACGGAACCTTGCTCGGAGTGAGTCCTTGTAAGTCCGTAGGATACATGGTCTCGAATGCGCTTGCAGTAAGAGGATAAGCAAAAAAGAGCGGAAGATCATATAGGGTCGAGCCGAACTATAAAGCTGCCCGTATTGTGTCGCCCAAGGTATTTTGAGTGTGTAATGATGCAAACGCGGTACAAATTCCGCAGGTGTGTGTAGCGATCGACAGAGGCAAAACTGCTAGTCAAGATTTGGATGTACCGAGCCGCTAACTTGTGGGACTGACCGAACTCTTTTAACAAAGTCCGGTGGCTTGATGGCCGACGAGGTGTGCGGCTTGAGTGGGCTGTTCTATACTTTGGTCGCGAGGGCTGCGGTGTGCTCCTTGTATGGAGGGAGCGTTTCATGTTTCCACTGACTGTTATAACGCCGCGTGGAAAGGGCATCTTGAGCTTTAAATAAGCATAGTGCGGCACCACATTGAATCGAGCAAAAGTGGTCCGTCCGAGCAGTGTGTGATAGCCACTTCAGAAGGGTACTATGTCGAAGATCAAGCCTTCACTGCGGAAGTTGTCGGGCGAGCTGAAGACAACTTCCAACATTATTGAGCCCGAACAGTGGGCCTCTATGCCAGGTATTACTCCTTTAATGGTAGTTTTAGTGGGCTTGATCCTTGATGGTGAAAGTGCTAGTATCGACTGGGGGGGGGGTGAATAGGCGATTTTTGTGAAAGTCTTCAAAACTTGGAAGTTTCGAAGACAAACAATAGAAATGACCTAGTTAATATGCAGCGGAAGATAAACTACCCTAAGCAAGCCATAGTCAAGTATGCAATGATGTGAAAGTACAGGACTAATAGCAGCTAAGTAGTAAGGATCAGGATGGAAGATAGTATGAAGCCAATGAACAGTAGTAGTAAAGAAATGAAGTCAAACAAGTACAACAGATAGACAATGATTTCACGAAGACAAACTTAAGTAAAGGAAGGGAGAGGATAGAACCAGTCACTTGTTGAAGACACATGATTTGTTGGACCAGTTCCAGTTGCTGTGACAACTGTACGTCCGGTTAGGGAGGCTGAGATTCAACTCAGAATTCCGCGTATTCACCTTATTCCCCTTGAGCTAAGGACACTTAGTCCTCTCCCAATCACTCTGGTAAGTCTTCAAGGTAGACTTCCAAACCTTCACAGACTTCGTTCACCGGCAATCCACAATGACTCTTGGATGCTCAAAATGCGACGCCTAATCGGCTGGAGGATAGACAGTCCTCAAGTGTAATAAGTCTTCAGGTCACATAGACAGAAAGACTTCAGTGATGCCTGACACTCTTTGCCTCTGGGTGTTTGGGCTTGGTCCTCGCAAGGATTTTTCTCTCTCAAAGGCTTCGAGGTGGGTTGCTCTCAAAACGACAAAAGCCGTAGAATAACTCTGAGCAGACACCAATTTATGGTGTAGGGGGTGGGCTATTTATAGCCACTGGGCAACCCGACCTGATATGTCCAAAATGACCCTGGGTCACTAAGGAACTGACACGTGTTCCAACGATCATATTTCAAACACTCACGACAACTTTACTTGGGCTACAAGCAAAGCTGACTCATCTAGCTCTGGATAAGATTTGCTCTCATTGTCTTCGCTCGAAGACATAGGATTTGGGTTGAGCATCACTTCAGTCATTCTGACTTAGTTCACTGGGACCCCACTTAACAGTACGGTGGTTCCTATGACTCGACAAAGAAGAAAAGGAAACAACGAAACAACACAGTCTTCGCGCTCCATAGTCTTCACCCAATGTCTTCTCATGTCATAGTCTTCAATATGAATATCTTCTCATACCACCATTGTCTTCAATGTCTTCATACATTTTTAGGGGTCATCTCCGGTAGGTAAACCGAATCAATGCGGGACACTACCCGCGTTATCCTGCAATTCTCACAAACGCATTAGTCCCTCAACCAACTTTGTCGTCAATACTCCAAAACCAACTAGGGGTGGCACTAGATGCACTTACAATCTCCCCCTTTTTGGTGATTGATGACAAACTGGTTGAAGTTTTCAACGGGGATAAAGTATGTGAAATTGTAAAGGATAGGGTATTGTCTTAAGTAGCAAGGGCTCCCCCTAAAGATGTGCATATAAGTAATTTGCTTTTGGAATGCAAATGCACATGGCAGGTTGTACTTGTGGAGATCCACTTCAACTTATGAAGATAATTCATCATGCATGAAATGATATAGCAAATAGAATGACATGCATAATGAAAAATGGACGTCTGCAGAATGATCTAAGTGCGGAAGTTATCATCGCACAAGCGGAGTAAAGGAAATAAGTAGCAGACGACCATCGAGTTTAAGTGTTACAACTCAAGGAACCAAATGTTTCAAAACGAGATTTGTAAACACGAGGCAAAATATAAAGCAACCGCCCATATGAACCCGCTTGAAGACTATCAACTCATACACTTCTCCCCCTTTTGTCAGTAATGACCAAAAAGGTTTGAAGACATAGAGCATCTACTCGTTCTCATGAGTAGGTGAAGCAACAGGGTTGTCGTTGTTGCTTGGCGGTGCAGACGTACTTGGTGCAGTGTCGTTGTGTGCATTAGTAGGAGGCGGTGAAGTAGCATCATCTTCATCATCGATCACTCTTGCATTCATAGTTGCCGTGGAGGAAGAATAGTCAGAGTCTTCAAGGGATAGAGTTCGACATAGGACATCAGTCCGTGGAGGAGTGGAGTCAAACTGGAATCTTTCAGTGAAGCCATCGTCTTGAAGATCTGCTTCAGCACTAAGCAAGGTCAAATTCTTCAATGATCGCCACGAAGTCTCATGAGCAACAAATGCATTCTTGGTGGCACGATTGTGAATGCGATTGACATCCACCAAGAGGCTTTGCATCTGACGCTTGAGCCAAAAGTGATGCTTATCTTGTTTCTGATGAAGAGCCACAAGAAGTTCTCGGTCATTGAGGACCTGAGAGCGCTTCTTTGGCCTTTGAGCAATGTTGCTTTCAGTGGCTTCAGTAGGTGCACAATGAGGCAGACGAGTATTTCCAGCCATTGGATAGATACGTGTTACTGCTTGGAATCCTTCCATAGGCTGAGTGAAGCTTTGGTGATCAGCATTTTGAAGACAAAGAGGCTCCTTGGCAGGCTCAGGGTATATGGCTTCAACTGACATATCAACATCTGGTAGAAAGATCAGATGATTGCGAGCAGAGGGCTGATAGTTGACAGAAGAGTGTCGCTTGATAGGCGCATGACCCATGGAGCATAAAACTTCAGACCAAAAAGGTCAGATCCAGAAGCAGCAAGTTGCCTAATGAAGAATTCTTGAGAATTGAAGCTGATGCCATTGAGGATATAGAAGACCAATGTCTTCATGGCTCCTTCTAGCTTTGCAGCTGATGAATGTCCTTTGATAGGCCAGAGAGTTCGCTTGATGATATGATAGATGGTGCGAGGCAGATACTCAAGGTCTTCAACAAAGAACTCCGTTGGATATTCAGCGTCAGATGGCAAAGGCTTCATCATGCTCAACATCTGGCTCATATTGGGTTCTGGCTTGTGGAAGATGCTCTCTTGTGCATTGCGGTGTAGTTGGCAGTCAGGTTCATAGAGATCTCTGGGAGTGGATAGGCCAGTAAGCTCAATGATGTCAAGAGCTTTGGCTTCATGATAAACATTTCCAGTCATCCACTCGAGAACCCAAGTCTTGATGTCTCTATTGTAACCGCGAATGTGGAGGGTAGCATAGAATTGAAGCAAAAGTTCTTCATTCCAATGTTCTTTGTCTGTCACAAAACTGAGCAGACCAGCATCACGAAAGCAGTCAAGTGCTTCTTCTAAGCACGGCAGTCCAGCAATGGCTTCAGTGTCGATACGCATATGAGGGAATATGCGCCCTTGATCATACAGAACACAGGAGTAATAGCTTCGCTGCTGATGACTCCAGAAATGATCTGATGATATTCTTGGCCTTGTGTAGGGGTTCTTTGAACTATCAAAGAATGTTTTGTGGCTTTTGAAGCCATTTGCATTGAAGAACCCGACAGATGTGGCAGTACCTGGAAACTTGGCAGTCTTGGCTTTGGCTTCTAGACCAGAGGCCTATGCTCAATGTGATAGTCAAACTGAGGACCAGAGACATTAGGCGGAGGGACCAGAACGGGCCATCTTACTGTGACTAGTTCGCCATGGTTGTATGCTTGCTCAATTGTATAGGGCCTTGGTGGCGGAACATGAGCAGTGGCAGCAGCTGAGGCTTCAGGCTGAACAGCAGGTGCTTCGGGAGTAGTTGCCTCATTTGTTTCAGGCACACTGGTTGGTTCAAGCTCCACATTAGCGCCAGCCATGACTATGTCATTGGCTTCACTTGCGTTGGTAGTGGCAGCTTCAGGATTTGCAACCTCCACTTGATGAGCTGGAGGGTCGGGCACTGGCACGTTCACTTTAGGAACAACTTCTTCAATAACTGGGGGAGTAGGGACACGTACGTCTTCTTGTCTTTCATCGGCTGATGCAGCTGGAATGTCTTCAGCAGCTTGGGCTTTAGGCGCGGAGACATTCTCAGTTGGAGTGGCTTCAGGAAACACTTGACGTGCAACTGGTTAAGGATGCACTTCTCCTTCTGGAACGCTCGGAAGAGGGACTTGAGGCCTTGGTCCTTTGTGAAGCTGTTGTAGGACAGGCGACGCCTTGGGATATGGAGTAAGCAGGTCCTCATCCTCTTCAATTTGAACAGATGGTGTGGCTTGTTGTTGTTGTTGGGGAGTACTGGGGGAGTCTTGTTGTTGCGGGCGATCAGCCCATGATGCATCCTGAGCAATTGGCATCAGAGGATGACCAATGCTGATGATTTTGCTGTTCGTGAGAACAGGCGATGATAACACATTGTATTCAATTTGAGGAAGAACTTCATCATCATCTACATTGTCATGGTGACCAATGTCTTCAGTAGTGATGGGATCAACTGCTGGAATCTCTTCAGCTTCAGGAGCCTCTGTGGAAGCAGGCTCATGAACAATCATACGTAGTTCTTGGGTTGCAGATGTAGGACGAACCACTGAGATGGGTTCAACAACAAGGGGCTCTATGGAAGCAGCCCGACTTTTCTTGGTCTTGCGCTTCTTCTTGGAGGGAGCGGCATCAGAGGCTTCAGTATTCTTTCTCTTTCTGGCGTCAGCCTCGGCAGCCCTCGTCTTTTTCTGTTCTGAAGCAGTTGACATGACCTTTGGCTTCGAGCCAGTCATGCTGCTAGGGAAGATAATGCGAGGTGCTTCTTGACTTGAAGGTGCAGGTTGGGCAGTAGAGAGCTTCTTCTTCTTCTTTGCAGCCATCCTGGAGTCAATGCCAGGACGGCCTAGAGACTTGCGCTTCTCAGCCTCATTGTAGGAAAGCACACACTTGTCAGCCAAACTCTTCATACGCTCGCGAGAGCCTTGAGCTTCTTGGCGCTTCTTGATAAAGGCTTCTTTGAGCTCATGCAGCATGACCTTGAAGTTTTTGACATCTTGCACACTGAGCTTTGCCACATGCTTCTTAAACTGAGCCTTCTCATAGTCAATTTTGTTCTTCAGCTCAACAATGCGCTGAGCAAGAGCTAGCTCGGAAGCAATGGCGCCATTAAAGGAGACGCTAAGGCTGAGGTTTGCTGTATCAAACCACTCATCAATGAAGTTATGGATGATAGCCACATCGAAGAGAGGCAGGTTGTTGAAGATCTCTGCTTCTTCCTTTCTTTTGATTAATTGCTCAAGGGCATCATCTGTAAGATCTTCATCGCTAGACAGATCAATGGGATCTTCACGCAGAATAGCAACAGGAGTCAAGGTTTGATCAGTATGCCTGACAATTTTCTTTTTCTTCTCCGTCTTCTTGGAGATACGGGATTGATCTTCAGACTGCACACTGTCTTCAGGAGGTGCAGTGGCCAGAGGCTTCACACGAGAAGCTTTCGGAGGTGCAGCTGATGTTGAAGCCTTAACTTTCTTTGGCTTCTCCGGCCTTGGAGGAGGAGCTGGGGCTTCATCAGTGTCAGCATCATTATCAGAATGATCTACCTTGGCACCATGGACATGTAAGTGATGAGGCCATCAAGGTTGGAGAAGGGGCCGATGACATTTGGTTCCGCATCACGTGAGCCGTCAGCACGGGGAGCAGAGGGACCAGGGTTGAAGTATAATCCCAATGACTTCTTGTTTTCCTTGGCCGAAGCCTTGGCGCGCTGAAAGTTGCGCTTGAAGAGAGCATCATCACGACACCAGAGTAATGATGTGGGATCGGCATTCTTAGGCTGAGGTCCACGGTGAAGAAAATATGCCCTAGAGGCAATAATAAAGTTATTATTTATTTCCTCATATCATGATAAATGTTTATTATTCATGCTAGAATTGTATTAACCGGAAACATGATACATGTGTGAATACATAGACAAACATATAGTCACTAGTATGCCTCTACTTGACTAGCTCATTAATCAAAGATGGTTATGTTTCCTAACCATAGACATGTGTTGTCATTTGATTAATGGGATCACATCATTAGGAGAATGATGTGATTGACATGACCCATTCCGTTAGCCTAGCACTTGATCGTTTAGTATATTGCTATTGCTTTCTTCATGACTTATACATGTTCCTGTAACTATGAGATTATGCAACTCCCGTTTACCGGAGGAACACTTTGGATACTACCAAATGTCACAACGTAACTGGGTGATTATAAAGGAGTACTACAGGTGTCTTCGAAGGTACATGTTGAGTTGGCGTATTTCGAGATTAGGTTTTGTCACTCCGATTGTCGGAGAGGTATCTCTGGGCCCTCTCGGTAATGCACATCACTATAAGCCTTGCAAGCAATGTGACCAATGAGTTGGTTACGGGATGATGCATTACGTAACGAGTAAAGAGACTTGCCGGTAACGAGATTGAACTAGGTATTGGATACCGACGATCAAATCTCGGGCAAGTAACATACCGATGACAAAAGGAACAACGTATGTTGTTATGCGGTTTGACCGATAAAGATCTTCGTAGAATATGTAGGAACCAATATGGGCATCCAGGTTCCGCTATTGGTTATTGACCGAGAATAGTTCTAGGTCATGTCTACATAGTTCTCGAACCCGTAGGGTCCGCACGCTTAACGTTACGATGACAGTTTTATTATGAGTTTATAAGTTTTGATGTACCGAAGTTTGTTCGGAGTCCCAGATGTGATCACGGACATGACGAGGAGTCTCGAAATGGTCGAGACATAAAGATTGATATATTGGACGACTATATTCGGACACCGGAAGTGTTCCGGGTGATTTCGGAGAAAACCGGAGTGCCAGAGGGTTACCGGAACCCCCCCCGGGAGAGTTAATGGGCCACATGGGCCTTGGTGGGAAGAGAGAGGGGTGGCCAGGGTGGGCCGCGCACCCCCTCTCCCTCTGGTCCGAATTGGACTAGGAGGGGGGGCGGCACCCCCCTCTTTCCTTCCCCCTCTCCCCCTTCCTTTCCCCCTCCTAGTAGGAGTAGGAAAGGGGGAGTCCTACTCCTACTAGGAGGAGGACTCCTCCTCCTTGGCGCGCCCCAAGGGGCCGGCTGGCCTCCCCCCTTGCTCCTTTATATACGGGGGCAAGGGGGCACCCTAGAACACACAAGTTGATCTACAGATCATTCCTTAGCCGTGTGCGGTGCCCCCCTCCACCATATTCCACCTCGGTCATATCGTCGCGGAGTTTAGGCGAAGCCCTGCGCCGGTAGAGCATCATCATCGTCACCACGCCATCGTGCTGACGGAACTCATCCCCGAAGATTTGCTGGATCGGAGCCCGGGGATCATCATCGAGCTGAACATGTGCTGAACTCGGAGGTGCCGTACGTTCGATACTTGGATCAGTCGGATCGTGAAGATGTACGACTACATCAACCACGTTGTCATAACGCTTCCGCTTACGGTCTACGAGGGTACGTGGACAACACTCTCTCCCCTCGTTGCTATGCCATCACCATGATCTTGCGTGTACGTAGGAATTTTTTTTGAAATTACTACGTTTCCCAACAGTGGTATCCGAGCCTGGTTTTATGCGTAGATGTCATATGCACGAGTAGAACACAAGTGAGTTGTGGGCGATACAAGTCATACTGCTTACCAGCATGTCATACTTTGGTTCGGCGGTATTGTGAGATGAAGCGGCCCGGACCGACATTACGCGTATGCTTACGCGAGACTGGTTTCGACGTTACGAGCACCCGTGCTTAAAGGTGGCTGGCGGGTGTCTGTCTCTCTCACTCTAGCTGAATTGAGTGTGGCTACGCCCGGTCCTTGCGAAGGTTAAAACAACACTAACTTGACGAACTATCGTTGTGGTTTTGATGCGTCGGTAAGAACGGTTCTTGCTAAGCCCGTAGCAGCCACGTAAAATTTGCAACAACAAAGTAGAGGACGTCTACCTTGTTTTTGCAGGGCATGTTGTGATGTGATATGGTCAAGACGTAATGCTATATTTTATTGTATCAGATCATCATGTTTTGTAACCAAAGTTATCGACAACTGGCAGGAGCCATATGGTTGTCGCTTTCTTGTATGAAATGCAAACGCCCTGTAATTGCTTTACTTTATCACTAAGCGGTAGCGATAGCCGTAGAAGCAATAGATGGCGTAACGACAACGATGCTACGATGGAGATCAAGGTGTCGCGCCGGTGACGATGGTGATCACGACGGTGCTTCGAAGATGGAGATCACAAGCACAAGATGATGATGGCCATATCATATCACTTATATTGATTGCATGTGATGTTTATCCTTTATGCATCTTATCTTGCTTTGATTGACGATAGCATTTTAAGATGATCTCTCACTAATTATCAAGAAGTGTTCTCCCTGAGTATGCACCGTTGCGAAAGTTCTTCGTGCTGAGACACCACGTGATGATCGGGTGTGATAGGCTCTATGTTTAAATACAACGGGTGCAAAACAGTTGCACACGCGGAATACTCGGGTTAAACTTGACGAGCCTAGCATATACAGATATGGCCTCGGAACACGGAGACCGAAAGGTCGAGCGTGAATCATATAGTAGATATGATCAACATAATGATTTTCACCATTGAAACTACTCCATCTCACGTGATGATCGGACATGGTTTAGTTGATTTGGATCACGTGATCACTTAGATGACTAGAGAGATGTCTGTCTAAGTGGGAGTTATTAAGTAATATGATTAATTGAACTTAAATTTATCATGAACTTAGTACCTGATAGTATTTTTCTTGTCTATGTTTGTTGTAGATAGATGGCTCGTGTTGTTGTTCCGTTGAATTTTAATGCGTTCCTTGAGAAAGCAAAGTTGAAAGATGATGGTAGCAATTACACGGACTGGGTCCGTAACCTGAGGATTATCCTCATTGCTGCACAGAAGAATTATGTCCTAGAAGCACCGCTGGGTGCCAGGCCTGCTGCTGATGCAACTAACGACGTTAAGAACGTCTGGCAGAGCAAAGCTGATGACTACTCGATAGTTCAGTGTGCCATGCTTTACGGCTTAGAACCGGGTCTTCAACGACGTTTTGAACGTCATGGGGCATATGAGATGTTTCAGGAGTTGAAGTTAATATTTCAAGTAAATGCCCGGATTGAGAGATATGAAGTCTCCAATAAGTTCTATAGCTGCAAGATGGAAGAGAATAGTTCTGTCAGTGAACACATACTCAAAATGTCTGGGTATAATAATCACTTGATTCAACTGGGAGTTAATCTTCCTGATGATAGTGTCATTGACAGAATTCTCCAATCACTGCCACCAAGCTACAAGAGCTTCGTGATGAACTATAATATGCAAGGGATGGACAAGACTATTCTCGAGCTCTTCGCAATGCTAAAAGACGCGGAGGTAGAAATCAAGAAGGAGCATCAAGTGTTGATGGTTAACAAGACCACTAGTTTCAAGAAAAAGGGCAAAGGGAAGAAGAAGGGGAACTTCAAGAAGAACAACAAACAAGTTGCTGCTCAAGAGAAGAAACCCAAGTCTGGACCAAAGCCTGAAATTGAGTGCTTCTACTGCAAGCAGACTGGGCACTGGAAGCGAAACTGCCCCAAGTATTTGGCGGATAAGAAGGATGGCAAAGTGAACAAAGGTATATGTGATATACATGTTATTGATGTGTACCTTACTAATGCTCGCAGTAGTACCTGGGTATTTGATACTGGTTCTGTTGCTAATATTTGCAACTCGAAACAGGGACTACGGATTAAGCGAAGATTGGCTAAGGACGAGGTGACGATGCGCGTGGGAAATGGTTCCAAAGTCGATGTGATCCCGGTCGGCACGCTACCTCTACATCTACCATCGGGATTAGTTTTAGACCTAAATAATTGTTATTTGGTGCCAGCGTTAAGCATGAACATTATATCTGGATCTTGTTTAATGCGAGACGGTTATTCATTTAAACCAGAGAATAATGGTTGTTCTATTTATATGAGTAATATCTTTTATGGTCATGCACCCTTGAAGAGTGGTCTATTTTTATTGAATCTCGATAGTAGTGATACACATATTCATAGTGTTGAAACCAAAAGATGCAGAGTTGATAATGATAGTGCAACTTATTTATGGCACTGCTGTTTAGGTCATATCGGTGTAAAGCGCATGAAGAAACTCCATACTGATGGGCTTTTGGAATCACTTGATTATGAATCACTTGGTACTTGCGAACCGTGCCTTATGGGCAAGATGACTAAAACGCCATTCTCCGGAACTATGGAGCGAGCAACTGATTTATTGGAAATCATACATAATGATGTTTGTGGGCCAATGAATGTCGAAGCTCGCGGCGGGTATTGTTATTTTCTCACCTTCACAGATGACTTGAGCAGATATGGGTATATCTACTTGATGAAACACAAGTCTGAAACATTTGAAAAGTTCAAAGAATTTCAGAGTGAAGTGGAAAATCATCGTAACAAGAAAATAAAGTTTCTACGATCTGATCGTGGAGGAGAATATTTGAGTTACGAGTTTGGTTTACATTTGAAACAATGCGGAATAGTTTCGCAACTCACGCCACCCGGAACACCACAACGAAATGGTGTGTCCGAACGTCGTAATCGTACTTTACTAGATATGGTGCGATCTATGATGTCTCTTACTGATTTACCGCTATCGTTTTGGGGTTATGCTTTAGAGACGGCCGCATTCACATTAAATAGGGCACCATCAAAATCCGTTGAGACGACGCCTTATGAACTGTGGTTTGGCAAGAAACCAAAGTTGTCGTTTCTTAAAGTTTGGGGCTGCGATACTTATGTGAAGAAACTTCAACCAGATAAGCTCGAACCTAAATCAGAGAAATGTGTCTTCATAGGATACCCAAAAGAGACCATTGGGTACACCTTCTATCACAAATCTGAGGGCAAGATTTTTATTGCTAAAATCGGATCCTTTCTAGAGAAGGAGTTTCTCTCGAAAGAAGTGAGTGGGAGGAAAGTAGAACTTGATGAGATAACTATATCTACTCCCTTGTTGGAAAGTAGTTCATCACAAGAACCGGTTCCTGTGACAACTCACCAATTAGTGAGGAAGCTAATGATATTGATCATGAAACTTCAGATCAAGTTTCTACTGAACCTCGTAGGTCTACCAGAGTAAGATCCGCACTAGAGTGGTACGGTAATCCTATTATGGAAGTCATGTTACTTGACCATGATGAACCTACGAACTATGAGGAAGCGTTGATGAGCCCAGATTCCGCAAAATGGCTAGAGGCCATGAAATCTGAGATGGGATCCATGTATGAGAACAAAGTATGGACTTTGGTTGACTTGCCCGATGATCGGCAAGCCATTGATAATAAATGGATCTTTAAGAAGAAGACTGACGCTGATGGTAATGTAACTTTCTATAAAGCTCGACTTGTTGCGAAAGGTTTTCGACAAGTTCAAGGGGTTGACTACGATGAGACTTTCTCACCCGTAGCGATGCTTAAGCCTGTCCGAATCATGTTAGCTATTGCTGCATTTCATGATTATGAAATCAGGCAAATGGATGTCAAAACTGCATTCTTGAATGGATTTCTGGAAGAAGAGTTGTATATGATGCAGCCAGAAGGTTTTGTTGATCCAAAAGGTGCTAACAAAGTGTGCAAGCTCCAGCGATCCATTTATGGACTGGTGCAAGCATCTCGGAGTTGGAATAAACGCTTTGATAGTGTGATCAAAGCATATGGTTTTATACAGACTTCTGGAGAAGCCTGTATTTACAAGAAAGTGAGTGGGAGCTCTGTAGCATTTCTGATATTATATGTAGATGACATATTGTTAATTGGAAATGATATAGAATTTCTGGATAGCATAAAGGGATATTTGAATAAAAAAATTTCAATGAAAGATCTAGGTGAAGCTGCTTACATATTGGGCATCAAGATCTATAGAGATAGATCAAGACGCTTAATAGGACTTTCACAAAGCACATAGCTTGATAAAATTTTGAAAAAGTTCAAAATGGATCAGGCAAAGAAAGGGTTCTTGCCCGTGCTTCAAGGTGTGAAGTTGAGTCAAACTCAATGCCCGACCACAACAGAAGATAGAGAGAAAATGAAAGATATTCCCGATGCTTCAGCCATAGGCTCTATCATGTATGCAATGTTGTGTACCAGACCTGACGTATGCTTAGCAATAAGTTTGGTAGGGAGGTACCAAAGTAATCCAGGAGTGGATCACTGGACAGCGGTCAAGAACATCCTGAAATACCTGAAAGGGACTAAGGATATGTTTCTCGTATATGGAGGTGACAAAGAGCTAGTCGTAAATGGTTACGTCGATGCAAGCTTTGACACTGATCCGGACGATTCTAAATCGCAAACCGGATACGTGTTTTTATTAAACGGTGGAGCTGTAAGTTGGTGTAGTTCTAAACAAAGCGTCGTGGCGGGATCTACATGTGAAGCTGAGTACATAGTTGCTTCAGAAGCAGCAAATGAAGGAGTCTAGATGAAGGAGTTCATTTCCGATCTAGGTGTCATACCTAGTGCATCGGGACCAATGAAGATCTTCTGTGACAATACTGGTGCAATTGCTTTGGCAAAGGAATCCAGATTTCACAAGAGGACCAAGCACATCAAGAGATGCTTCAATTCCATCCGGGACCAAGTCCAAGTGGGAGACATAGAAATTTGCAAGATACATACGGATCTGAATGTTGCAGACCCATTGACTAAGCCTCTCTCACGAGCAAAACATGATCAGCACCAAGACTCCATGGGTGTTAGAATCATTACTATGTAATCTAGATTATTGACTCTAGTGCAAGTGGGAGACTGAAGGAAATATGCCCTAGAGGCAATAATAAAGTTATTATTTATTTCCTCATATCATGATAAATGTTTATTATTCATGCTAGAATTGTATTAACCGGAAACATGATACATGTGTGAATACATAGACAAACATATAGTCACTAGTATGCCTCTACTTAACTAGCTCATTAATCAAAGATGGTTATGCTTCCTAACCATAGACATGTGTTCATTTGATTAATGGGATCACATCATTAGGAGAATGATGTGATTGACATGACCCATTCCGTTAGCCTAGCACTTGATCGTTTAGTATATTGCTATTGCTTTCTTTATGACTTATACATGTTCCTGTAACTATGAGATTATGCAACTCCCATTTACCGGAGGAACACTTTGGGTACTACCAACGTCACAATGCAACTGGGTGATTATAAAGGAGTACTACAGGTGTCTCCGAAGGTACATGTTGAGATGGCGTACTTCGAGATTAGGTTTTGTCACTCCGATTGTCGGAGAGGTATCTCTGGGCCCTCTCGGTAATGCACATCACTATAAGCCTTGCAAGCAATGTGACCAATGAGTTGGTTACGGGATGATGCATTACGTAACGAGTAAAGAGACTTGCCGGTAACGAGATTGAACTAGGTATTGGATACCGACGATCAAATCTCGGGCAAGTAACATACCGATGACAAAGGGAACAACGTATGTTGTTATGCGGTTTGACCGATAAAGATCTTCGTAGAATATGTAGGAACCAATATGGGCATCCAGGTTCCGCTATTGGTTATTGACCGAGAATAGTTCTAGGTCATGTCTACATAGTTCTCGAACCCGTAGGGTCCGCACGCTTAACGTTACGATGACAGTTTTATTATGAGTTTATAAGTTTTGATGTACCGAAGTTTGTTCGGAGTCCCGGATGTGATCACGGACATGAAGAGGAGTCTCGAAATGGTCGAGACATAAAGATTGATATATTGGACGACTATATTCGGACACCGGAAGTGTTCCGGGTGATTTCGGAGAAAACCGGAGTGCCGGAGGGTTACCGGAAGCCCCCCGGGAGAGTTAATGGGCCACATGGGCCTTGGTGGGAAGAGAGAGGGGCGGCCAGGGTGGGCCGCATGCCCCCTCTCCCTATGGTCCGAATTGTACTAGGAGGGGGGGGGGGGCGGCGCCCCCCTCTTTCCTTCCCCATCTCCCCCTTCCTTTCCCCCTCCTAGTAGGAGTAGGAAAGGGGGAGTCCTACTCCTACTAGGAGGAGGACTCCTCCTCCTTGGCGCGCCCCAAGGGGCCAGCCGGCCTCCCCCCTTGCTCCTTTATATACGGGGGCAAGGGGGCACCCTAGAACACACAAGTTGATCTACGGATCGTTCCTTAGCCGTGTGCGGTGCCCCCCTCCACCATATTCCACCTCGGTCATATCGTCGCGGAGTTTAGGCGAAGCCCTGCGCCGGTAGAGCATCATCATTGTCACCACGCCGTTGTGCTGACGGAGCTCATCCCCGAAGCTTTGCTGGATCGGAGCCCAGAGATCGTCATCGAGCTGAACGTGTGCTGAACTCGGAGGTGCCGTACGTTCGGTACTTGGATCGGTCGGATCGTGAAAACGTACGACTACATCAACCACGTTGTCATAACCCTTCCGCTTACGGTCTAAGAGGGTACATGGACAACACTCTCTCCCCTCGTTGCTATGCCATCACCATGATCTTGCGTGTACGTAGGATTTTTTTTGAAATTACTACGTTTCCCAACACACGGACCATGCAGGGATAGAAACCTTGTGCAATAGCTTCAGCTCTGTTATTGGTTTGAAGGCCTCGATAGAGAATATCGCCCAAGGACTCTTGATAGCATTCTTCTCTGCATATTCCATGGTCATGAACTTGTACTTGAACCATTCTTTAGCCCAATAGCGTCGAATCCATTGGATTCGTGTCTTGCGCTGATGATAATTCTCTTCAAGATATGTCTTGTAGAGCTCTGCTAAGTCATCAGGCAAATCTTTTGATGTACCCCCTCGACGCTGTCTGCCACCCTTCCTTACTGAATTTTCTGCAGCCATGAACTTCAAACTGAATGGCTTCAATATGTTCAAAGGCTTCAGAGGCTTACGTTTGCTGGTCAAGCAGGAGCTGGCTTCAGGAGAATTAATGTGATGTTGTAAGTATTCTGCAAATGAATGCAGACTATGAGAACCAAGGGATTCTCCCACGGACATGTACCTGTGAGAGCATTAGAGATGCGAGGGAAGGGGAAGAAGTCATATGCATTCTCAGAAGATTTTGAAGATAAATCAGTTTGAAGACATTGACCTCATGATGCGAAGACATTCACTTGTATGTTGTGAGTTGGTTCCGGATTTGTACGAATCCGTGAATAAGTACAAGTGAGGAATCAAACTAGATATGAAACTTAAGTGAATAGTCTAGGCAGTATGAGATGCAGACAGTATAGATCTAACATTGTGTAGGCAGAAACCACTTTTGGTAAATAGGATAAATCTTGAAGATCAAAAAGGTGGTAAAAATAGAGTTATAATTACCGCACGAAGAACTGCTAGATGATATGGATATGAGACCGAGAAGTTCATTCCACCATGCCCTAACTTGGCGACGAAGGACACCTACGGCAACGGCGGAGAGGACGATGTCCGCGGCCGGCGTGAGGACGGCGTCGGAGAAGTCGCGGCAGCTAAGCGCTTCGTCGCCGGCGTCGTCGAGAGCTAGCGGTGGCGCTAGGGTTTTGATGAGGTGGAGCGGTGGAAGACGGATTTCTTTACTGTAGGGGACAAGTATTTATAAGTAGGTGTGCGGCACAGCGCAATTACGCTGGTGCCCCTGGCGGTTCACATCTGAGGGGCACGTGGCAAGCATGCAACATACTCAGAGTTGTCCCACGTTCCCACACCCGCCAGGCATGTCGGATGGTTGTTCCGGCTTCTCTGGATTTCAACAGTAAAGATGAGTTATTTAAAACAGACTTAATGTTAGTCTTTGTGCCTTCTGCTGACTAGGACGCAGAGAAGACATTCGACAGTTTCAATAGAATGCATACGATTTGGATAGATAGAGTTTGAGATTGAAAGCATAGAGAAGTTAGGGTCCGATCACATTCACTTAGTTCAAAAGATTCAACTTGAAGACATAGCTATAAGTGAATGCTGTAGAGGACAGAACACTAGTATATATATATATATATATATATATATATATGTTTCAGAAAGCAATCAAATCATCATAGTGAAGGAAATTATGAAGATAAATTGAAACTGAAGACAAACCAAATGCGAAGTCATTACAAAAATAACACCATGAGTGAAACACTTCAAACAGAGAAATTTGGTGGTGGCGTTACCCACTGTATAGGAAGTATTAGACCCAGACATGACGCGCAATTATCGTGGCGCTCCGAAGTCAAATTCCATGTTAATGTATTCACACTCAGAATGTAAGTCTTCATTGATTGAAGATATACAGTACTTCATGTATTGCACATCTAAGTCATCAACATGCATAAGTGTTAGGATGTGTGCCTGATCACAGGACATTAGAGGATTCCAAGATATTTAGCTCACACCGTAGCTTGCAAAACCTTTTCTCATCCAAGGGCTTTGTGAAGATATCTGCCAGTTGCTCTTCAGTGTTGACATGAATGATGTCGATATCTTTCTTCATGACATGATCTCTGAGAAAGTGATGACGAATTTCAATGTGCTTTGTCTTCGAGTGCTGAACTAGATTGTTGGCTATCTTGATGGCACTTTCGTTGTCGTAGAAGAGAGGTAGTTGTTTCAGATTGATGCCATAGTCCTTGAGAGTTTGCTTCATCCAGAGAAGCGGAGCACAACAAGATCCAGCAGCAATGTATTCAGATTTAGCAGTTGAGACTGATACACAGTTCTGCTTCTTTGAAGACCAACAGACAAGTGATCTTCCCAGAAAGTGACATGTGCCTGATGTAGACTTGCGATCCACCTTGTCACCAGCATAATTAGCATCCGAGAATCCAACCAAATCAAATTTTGAGCCCTTGGTAAACCATAATCCGAGTGTTGGGGTGTAAGCTAAATACCAAAGAATTCGCTTCACAGCTAAGTGATCCGATTCCTTTGGTGCCGCTTGGAATCGAGCACACATGCAAACACTAAGCATAATATTTGGCCTAGATGCACATAGATAAAGTGAAGAACCAATCATGGAGCGGTATACCTTTTGATCTAACTCTTTACCATTGTCGTCGGGACCAAGGTGGTGTTTGGCTGGCATTGGCGTCGTGTAGCCTTTGCAGTCTTCCATTCCAAACTTCTTCAGACAATCTTTGAGGTGTTTTTCTTGAGATATGAAGATGCCATTGCTTTGCTGACGAATTTGAAGACCAAGGAAGAACTTCAGCTCACCCATCATGGACATCTGATATTGCTCTTGCATCATGTATCCAAACTCATCAGTATACTTCTGGTTGGTGTAGCCGAAGATTATGTCATCCACATATATTTGGCACACAAACAGTTCACCATCATATGTCTTCGTGAAGAGTGTGGGATCAAGGGGTCCAGGTTTGAAGCCTTTGCTCTTCAGGAAGTCTTTGATCGTATCATACCATGCACGAGGAGCTTGTTTGAGGCCATACAGTGCTTTGTTTAGCTTGTACACCATATCAGGATGTTTTGGATCTTCAAAGCCAGGTGGTTGAGCGACATATACTTCTTCTTCAATCTTGCCATTGAGAAATGCACTCTTCACATCCATTTGGTATAGCAAGATGTTGTGATGATTAGCGTAGGCTAGCAGTATGCGAATAGCTTCAAGCCTAGCCACAGGAGCAAATGTTTCATCGAAGTCAAATCCTTCTAGTAGAGTATATCCTTGAGCCACAAGACGTGCTTTGTTTTTGACGACTTGACCATGCTCATCTTGCTTGTTTCGATATATCCATTTTGTTCCAATAATGTTATGCTTGCGAGGGTCAGGTCGCTTGACAAGTTCCCAAACATTGTTTAGCTTGAACTGTTGAAGTTCTTCTTGCATAGATTGAATCCATTCAGGTCCCATAAAGGCTTCAGCAACTTTCTTGGGTTCTAATATTGACACAAATGAAAAGTGCCCACAGAAGTTTGCTAACTGTGTTGCTCTTGAGCGAGTCAGTGGACCAGGTGCATTGATGCTGTCAATTATCTTCTCAATTTGTACTTCATTTGCAACACGAGGATGAACAGGACGAAGACTTTGCTCTTGCTGATCATTGTCATCATTGGGAGGATTATCTTCGGTCTGAGCATTGTCTTCAGGTTGGTTAGGTGCAGAAATGATAAGTTCCTCTTCAGGCTGTGCTTCAGAGGGCATGATTTCACCCGTTCCCATCAGCTTGATAGATTCGCTTGGAGGAGCTTCATCAAGTGTACTTGGCAGGAGTTCTCTTTCTGAACCATTGGTTTCATCAAATCTCACATCCACAATTTCGACGATCTTGTAGAGATAGAGGTTGAAGACTCTGTAGGAGTGCGAGTCCTTTCCATAGCCAAGCATGAAGCCTTCGTGAGCCTTAGGTGCAAATTTTGACTTGTGATGGCAATCCTTGATCCAGCATCTTGCACCAAAGACCCTGAAGTAGCTGACATTTGGCTTCTTGCCAGTAAGGAGCTCATAGGATGTTTTGCCCAGAAGCTTGTGGATGTAGACACGGTTGATAATGTGACAAGCTGTATCAATAGCTTTAGGCCAGAACTTTCTTGGTGTCTTGTACTCATCGAGCATTGTTCGAGCCATCTCAATTAGAGTTCTGTTCTTGCGCTCAATGATGCCATTTTGCTGAGGTGTGTATGGAGCAGAGGACTCATGAGTGATTCCCATTGTATCCAGATAGAGATCAAGTCCGATGTTCTTGAACTTTGTGCCGTTATCACTTCTGATATGCTTGATCTTCACACCATAATTGTTCATTACTCGATTGGCGAATCGTCTGAAGACATCTTGCACTTCAGTCTTGTAGAGCATTATATGCACCCATGTGTATCTTGAGTAGTCATCAACAATGACGAAGTCATACAAACACGCAGTTGTTGTGAGGGTGGAGTAGTGAGTAGGTCCAAATAAGTCCATGTGTAACAGCTCGAAGGGTTGAGATGTTATCATGATTGTCTTCGAGGGGTGCTTCGCCCTAGTCATCTTCCCAACTTCACAGGCACCACACAAATGATCTTTCTTGAACTTGACATCCTCAATGCCAATGACATGCTTCTTCTTGACGAGTGTGTGTAAGTTCCTCATGCCTGCATGTCCCAGCCTTTGATGCCAGAGCCAGCATTCCGAAGCTTTTGTGAGAAGACATACGGCAAGCTGTGGACCTGCTGAGAAATCTACCATGTATAGATCATCTTTCCTATATCATTCAAAGACTAGAGACTTGTCAGATTCCATTAGTACAAGGCAACGATATTTTCCAAATAGCACAATCATGTGTAAGTCACAAAGCATTGAGACAGACATTAAGTTGAACCCAAGGGATTCAACAAGCATCACTTTATCCATGTGTTGATCCCTAGAGATTGCAACTCTACCTAGACCCAATACCTTGCTTTTACCAGTGTCAGCAAATGTGATTTGACTCTTGTCGGATGGACGTAAGGTTGAGTCCATGACAAGACTTCGATCACCAGTCATATGATTAGTGCACCCGCTGTCAATAATCCATTCTGAAGCTTTTGGTGACATGCCCTACAGTGCAGTTAGGAGGATAGGCTTCACAAGGTATGTTGTGAAGCATAAGCATTTGACGCACACTAGGATTATCACATCTTAGATCAAGATTAGAACACACAGTATGACAGATAAGAGATTCATATGTGGAATACATAGTAAGTCATTTTATCATGTGTCCCTTTATGTTTTAGGTCCCCAGCAATAATATCGGACGCCTTTGATTGTTGGCTGGAGACCACATTCTGCAAAAGAGAGTTATTTCTTCTTCACCACCCACATTTTCAGGGGTGGCTAAGAAGCAATGAGTCTAAGTGCAGCATCTGTGAATTTTGGCTTTGAAGCCCTAGAAAATAGCCTTGCAGGAGATGAATGATACTCATGTGAATAAGCAGAAAAGTTCTCAGTTCTATGAACATAGCGGTTTGAAGATACATGCTCATATTCATGAGTCTGAGTATGATTTCCCTGCAAAACATTGGCGTTAGGGTGACTCAAGGGAGTCATGTATTCGTATGAAGCCGTTGGACCATATGATGCCTTTGGTCTGGGGTTTGTCTTCTTCCCTGGTGGTGTCATGATGACATTCACTGGAAGATTCTCAAGGCAGCTTTTGGGAATCCGGATCTTCTTCATAGGTGGTCCATTCCTACAGTTAGTACCAATATACCTGGCAAACACTTCACCATTCTGATTTTTGAACAGTTTATAATTTGCATCAAAGGATTCGTCAATGATAATAAGACTCGCACAGGTAAATCCAGATAAAGTGGATGGGTCCACTAAAGGTTCCTTTGCAGCAACCCATGTGGTTTTGGGATACTGCTCAGGCTTCCAGTAGGAACCATCAGCATTCATTTTCCTCTCGAACCCAACACCCTCTTTCCTAGGGTTTCGGTTCAGAATCTACTTTTTGAGGACATTGCAGAGTGTCTGATGTCCCTTCAAACTTTTGTACATCCCTGTTTCAAGCAATGTCTTCAACCTAGCATTTTCATCAGCAATAGTAGTGGTATCCTCCGCAGAGGGGTTAGTAGCAACATCAGTAGTTGAAGACAATGCAGTAGTAGCAGCAGTGGAACATTCAGCAACAGATGTAGCGTTATCACACTCAATGCATTTTAGACATGGTGGATCAAATCCATTCTGTGTAACGCTGACTTGTTGAGCAAGTAATGAATCGCGCTCCTTCTGAAGATCTTCATAATCCACTCTTATCTTTTCATGGTCAATCTTTCTTTGAAGACATTCAGAAGAAAGCTTCTCATGATCAGACAAGAGAGCATTATGTTGATTTTGAAGGGCGTCAAATTTGGACTGAAGTCTCTGAAGACTCTCAGCCAATGCTTTTGACTGATCCATTTCTTCACCCAACATATCATCGCTCTTACTAAGCATGTTTTGAACCTTTTCCAAGGCTCTTTGTTGTTTAGTGGCAAGGGAAGCAAGTTTGACATAACTGGGGCCAAATTCATCACCTGATTCATCATCACTAGTTTCAGAGAGGCATCATTCAGTTACCTTGTCACCCCCTGCCATGAGGCAAGGTGAAGATGAAGACGATTCAGGTGCAAAGGTCATCTCCTTAAGAGATTCCCTGTAGTCCTCAAACCAAGGATCATGATGAGTACGATGACCTTCATAGACCTCAGATAGCCGGTCCCAGATTAGCTTCGTGTGATTGAGGTGCATGACGTTCCTGAACTGATTTCGGGACAAACAGGAGCAGATGACATCCTTCGCCATGAGGTTCAGTAAAGTGTACTTGCGAATGTTATCAGCATCTGCCATCTTGCATAGATCGGTAAGACCAATCTCAGTGACGGTCCACAGTTCGCTATCCATAGCCATGACTCGCTTCTTCATCATGGCCTTCCACCGAGGATACTCATGACCGTCAAAGGTGTGGCAAGATACATTCCTTAATCCTACAGTCGACATAGCTGAAACTCCAGGTGGTTAAACCGAATCACACAGAACAAGGGAGTACCTTGCTCTGATACCAATTGAAAGTGCTAGTATCGACTAGGGGGGTGAATAGGCGATTTTTGTGAAAGTCTTCCAAACTTGGAAGTTTCGAAGACAAACAATAGAAATGACCTAGTTAATATGCAGCAGAAGATAAACTACCCTAAGCAAGCCATAGTCAAGTATGCAATGATGTGAAAGTACAGGACTAATAGCAGCTAAGTAGTAAGGATCAGGATGGAAGATAGTATGAAGCCAATCAACAATAGTAGTCAAGCAATGACGTCAAACAGATACATAGATAGGCAATGACTTCACGAAGGGAAACTTAAGTAAAGGAAGGGAGAGGATAGAACCAGTCACTTGTTGAAGACACAGGATTTGTTGGACCAGTTCCAGTTGCTGTGACAACTGTACGTCTGGTTGGAGCGGCTATGTATTTAAACTCGAGGACACCCAGTCCCGGACACACAGTCCTCACTGTATTCTCCTTGAGCTAAGGACACTTAGTCCTCGCCCAATCACTCTAGTAAGTCTTCAAGGTAGACTTCCAAACCTTCACAAACTTCGTTCACCGGCAATCCACAATGACTCTTGGATGCTCAGAACGCGAAGCCTAACCGGCTGGAGGATACACAGTCCTCAAGTGTAATAAGTCTTCAGGTCACACAGACAGAAAGACTTCAGTGATGCCTCACACTCTTTGGCTCTGGGTGTTTGGGCTTGGTCCTCGCAAGGATTTTTCTCTCACAAAGGCTTCGAGGTGGGTTGCTCTCAAAACGACAAAAGCCGTAGAATAACTCTGAGCAGCCACCAATTTATGGTGTAGGGGGTGGGCTATTTATAGCCACTAGGCAACCCGACCTGATATGTCCGAAATACCCTGGGTCACTAAGGAACTGACACATGTTCCAATGGTCAGATTTCAAACACTCACGGCAACTTTACTTGGGCTACAAGCAAAGCTGACTCATCTAGCTCTGGATAAGATTTGCTCTCATTGTATTTGCTTGAAGACATAGGATTTGGGTTGAGCATCACTTCAGTCATTCTGACTTAGTTCACTGGGACCCCACTTAACAGTACGGTGGTTCCTATGACTCAACAAAGAAGAAAAGGAAACAACGAAACCACACAGTCTTCGCGCGCCATAGTCTTCACTCAATGTCTTCTCATGTCATAGTCTTCAATATGAATATCTACTCATACCACCATTCTCTTCAATGTCTTCATACATTTTTAGGGGTCATCTCCGGTAGGTAAACCGAATCAATGAGGGACACTACCTGCGTTATCCTGCAATTCTCCCAAACGCATTAGTCCCTCAACTAACTTTGTCGTCAATACTCCAAAACCAACTAGGGGTGGCACTAGATGCACTTACAGATGGATCAATACCCATTTTGCAAGCGGTGTCTAGAGCAAGTTAAGGCTGCTGCCAGCATCCATGAGGACCCGCGTAAGATTGAATCCGTTAATGATTGGGTCGAGGACCAAAGCTGTCGATCCTCCATGACGGATACTACTCAGGCGGTCCTTTTGATCGAAGGTGATCGGACAAGCCGACCATGGGTTGAATTTTGGGGCGACTGGCTCTACGGTGTAGACGTCCCTTAATGCGCGTTTGCGCTCCCGTTTTGGAATGTGTGTGACATAGATCATGTTCACCGTTTTGACCTCGAGGGGAATTGCTTCTTCCCCCCTGTGTTCGGTGGGCGAGGCTCTTCATCATCGTCCTCGCTGGGCGACCTTCTCCCCTTGTGTTTGGCTTGAGCTTGCTGGCCTGTTTAAAGACCCAACAATTTTTGTTGGTATGATTGGTAGGTTTATCGGGGGTGCCATGAATCTTGCAGGGCCGATTGAGTATTTTGTCTAGACTACATGGACCATCTTTGTTTCCTTTAAATGGCTTCTTCCGCTGATCGGATTTGGAGCCACTGAATCCGGCGTTGACAGCCGTGTCTTCGGTATTGTTTCGATGCTTATGCTTGTCACGTCGTAGTTTGCCATTGCCTTCCCTGGCTTCAGAGGTGCCTTGGTCGCTGGTGCTATTGCTTCTACGAGCGAGTCAGCTATCTTCTCCCGCGCAAAAGCGGGTCATGAGTGCGGTAAGGGCTGCCATGGAATTCGGTTTCTCTTGACCGAGGTGTCGGGCGAGCCACTTGTCTCAGACGCTGTGTTTGAATGCCGTGAGGGCTTCAGCGTCCGGACAATCCATAATTTGGTTCTTTTTAATTAAGAACCTGGTCCAGAGTTTCCCGACTGATTCGTCGGGTTGCTGGATTACGTGACTAAGGTCATCGGCATCCGGGGGCCAAAAATAGGTTCCTTGGAAGTTGTCTCTAAAGGCGTCCTCCAAGTCTTCCCAGCTTCCAATAGAGTTTTCTAGGAGGCTGTTCAGCCAATGCCGTGCTGGTCCCTTAAGTTTTAGGGGGATGTACTTGATGGCATGTAGGTCATCACCACGGGCCATGTGGATATGGTGAAGAAAGTCTTCAATCCATACCGCAGGATCTGTGGTGCCATCGTATGATTCAATGTTCATGGATTAAAACCCTTCTTGGAACTGGTGCTCCATTACTTCATCGGTGAAGCACAGAGGGTGTGCGGCTCCTCTGTATCGGGCAACGTCACGCCGCAGTTTAGATGGAGTCCGTATGCGGTTTTTGGCCCGTGTGAGGTTGTGTTTATCGCGCCAGGCTAGGTGGCCATCTTCTCACGCTGGTGCATGCCCTCGTGATCCATAAATTGATCTGGTATGACCGGCTCTATTGTCCAGGTCCTGTCGTAGGTCGTGCGTGCGCCCTACGGTCGTTGTTTCTCTACCTCTAGGGCGAGGTGGCGCATGTTGGTGTTCGGCTTGGGTTGCCGCTCTGTCCTGACCACGAGGTGGTCGGTCAGGTCCGTCAGCTGGGTTACATGCTGTCGGTATAGGTTCTGGGACCTCCTCGTCGAATTGGGAGAGCAACCTGCGCTTTTGGTAACTTTTAGTTGGGCGCTCGAGGCCATATTCCTCGGCTGCTAGGACATTAGTCCATCTGTCGTTGAGTAAATCCTGATCGTCTTGAAGTTGCCACTGCTTCTTTTTCAGGCTTCTTGCTGTGGCTATTAGCCAGCGCTTGAAGCGCTCTTGTTCGAGGGGGTCCTCTGGTACTATGAAGTCTTCGTCGCCCAGGCTTTCATCCACTTCGGAGGTCAGTAGGTAGTTACTATCCTCCGAGCCTCGTTCTCGATAGGATCATTGTGGTTGACTTGTGTAATGCCACGAGACCGATGCGCCAGGTGTCTTCCAGTTATTCACCATCATTGCCATGTCATTTGCTTGCGTGTTGCATTTTTCCATGTCATCATCTGCTTTTCATCTGCATGTTTTTCAAAATTTGCATCCGTTCGGGTTCCCCCGGTTCTCTCCGTTGTCCGTTCTGAGCCCAACCACACTCGCATCTCTGAGACCTTGTTTTATGAGCCACAGAAAAACATTCTCGGAATGGGCAGAGATTTTCCGAGTGGCCTTGGTATATCACCGGTAGACTGCCTGTCAAATTTCGTTCCATTTGGGGGTTGTTTGATGCCCCAACGGTTAACCGGGTAGCCGCAAAACCCCCCTTCTTTTGCATCCCAGCACCCCTCCACACAGCCCACCTAACCCACCAAACTCCCCTCCATGCTCTCCATCGTTGGATCACGATCATGTGGGCGAAAACCGCACCTCAATTGGACTCTCCTAGCCCCCTCTACCTATAAATAGGTCCTCCCTCTCCATTTTTGTGAATGAAACCCTAGCCATCTTCCTCCTCCCGCAGCCGGATGTGTCCACCCCGCCGCCGGACGCGTCCACCACCGCCTCCACATCGCCCGGGCCAATCCGGTGCCTCCACGTCAGCCCCGCCTCCTCCTGGACCAACCCGGCGCCGCCAATTGTCGCACCACCGTCCTCCCCGCGCCCTCCTCCGCCGCGGCCCGCGGGAGCCCGCGACCGGCCCTCTCCATGCCGCATCTAGGTCCCGCCGGCCCGCGCGTCGCCGCCAGCCGCCCGAGCGCCCGGACCCCGCCGCCGCCGCGCTCACACACGCCTCCATCCCCGCCGCCAGCGCGCCTCCGCGTCGCCCCACAGCTCGCTAGAGCTTCGCCGCCCGCCGGAGTTCCTCCCAGGCCGGACCCCGTCCCATCACTCTATCCTCCTTCCCTCGTCTTTCTCTCCCTCTCACTCGCCTCTCTCTCTCTGCAGGTTGCCGCCAGCCATGGGCCTCGCCACCGGCCGTCTCCCCAGCCAGATCGGCCTGGCCGTGGCCGGATCCGTCCATCCCTGCCTGGTTCCCGCCGTCGCAGCCTCCTCCCCGGCGACCCCGGCACGGCCGCATCTTGCCACGACCTCGCTAGGCCTCCTCCTGTCGCGGGTGACGATGAGCGCCCGCGTGTGGGCCCGCCTTGCCCCGGTCTAGCAGCGCCCGGCCTAGCCGACCTGCTTCCTTCCTGGGCTTGGCCCAATGTGAGCAGGTCCACAATCCCCACTTTCGGCCCAACATATTTTTTTCCAGATCCGCGAATTTTGACCAAGTCCCTGGATTTTTTAGCATTATGTGTGCATGTTTGAGTGATGATATCTTTGTGCATGTTTACCCTATGATGATGTATGATATGTAAAAATGTTCATCTTAGAGTGCTCTTCATGATTGAGTAGTTTGCATGCATGTTCCTGTTAATATTGATGTCTTAATCTTTGTTGCAAAACTGCTAAGTGATATAATCTGTTGGAATTTGTTGATTGTCAACATCATTTGTGCACCTTGTGAGTGCTATAACTTTGTCTCTGTGGATCCTATGATGATGATCTTGATATGCACATGTTCTACTCTTCATGCTCTACATGTTGGTGTGCTTTGCATTCATGTTAGGGTGCATCTTTATATCTTAATCTTTGTTGCAAAAGTGCATGTTTCTGTTAAATGCTGTAACTTGCTGATTTGTTATTTTTGTTGCATTTTGTGTGTGCACCCTATGAGCATGATGTCTACATGTTTTAGGAGTATAATTATGCCATCTTTACATGGGTGCAATCCATGTATTTTTATATGACCTGTGGAGAGTGCATCAAGCTTGTGAAGTGGGCTTCTTGCTGTTAATGTTCTGTCAAGTCTGTTTGTCATATCATGATGGCTTGTTTGCTTGATACTACCAATTAATCCATGCATAATATGGATATGCTTAGTTGACATGGTTTTATGTACATGCTATGATATACCATGCAGTGGCTTTTGATGCCATATATATGTCATGTAGGATATGTTTTCATTGCCATGAACATGCTTATATGATGTTCCAGATCTTTGTTAATTTCATGATGCCTTGTTGTGAGCTTGTTATTGAGTGACCCATGCCTCTTCTGGAGATGCTTCAATGACATGTTTTTAACTATTCTATGAGTAATTTTTTCAAATGCCATGGTTGTTAATTTTGGATGTCATATTCCTCTGTTCCATGCTTGCAAACATGCTATCATAATATTGCTGTTTTACACGCTGAAACTGTTTCAACATTCAATCTTGTCATGTTGGTTCCCACTAATCCATGAGCCATATGTATATGATGCCATGATGTTATTTGCTCTTTGTTATGTTTACTTTGATGCCATGCCCTTGGTTTCTATGTTTACTTGCTGTAGATTGTCTATTTCTTGCTCTCAACATGCCATCATATTAACTCTACCCATGCATATGCTCCTGTGTTATAAAGTTGCTTTTTGCGTTGATCATATTGGTTTAGTATTGATGCATATGAACCTGAACCTTAATGATATTTGAAGCATGTTATCTTTAAATGAAGTGCATGTCAAGTTTTTGCTTTTATGATTCTTGTAGCATGCTGTTTTGATGTTTGCAAAGTGCCTACTTGCTGTTTTGGGCAGATTGTTGTTATATCTTGTTTGGAGTGTATGTGTTGTACAATAGCTCCGTTTTTCGCATGCTCTATATGAAAATACCTTAGATTGAAAATAGTTTCATCTTATCATGCTCCATCCATGTTTTGATAGTGTTTGTTTGATGTTTGAATGCATTTTGCATCAATGCCATGTTTGACTTGTTTTGCTCATATCTTCTAGGCCATAGCTCCGAACTAAATGAACTTTATATGGAACTTGACTAGAATTTCATGTAGACCATCTTGGTGCATCTTAACTTCATGTTTATCAACTTGAACATAAGGTTTATTAAGATCTGGATCAATTTCGAAATTTGCATATGAGGACTTACCGGATTTGTTATATGTTGTTTCCGACCTCATTTAAACATTTAGCATCGCGCCTCCAATGTTCTTGTTGATGAGCGGGGTATTATAGTCATGCTTCGAGGTAGCAATGATATGGTGTTTCAATCAAGGGCCAGACTTGGATATACAAAGGATTCATCAGGAACAACTTATGGAATAAGTCTCACAATTTCCTCATGGAAGAATGGTTAACCTTGCTAAGATGGAAACTATAACAATAGGTCCTCCAACCAGGTGTGCTAGGCATGACATCACCTTACCGGGTCATATAAAGACCAATGTTGTGACTCTTGGAAAATGTTCCAACCATCATATCTGACAAAGATTCAGATCTGATCGGTGTCAAAATACCTCAGACTCAGGATGCCTGAGAGGAAAAGGTGTAATACAAATTGACAAGATGACATTGTAAAATTCTCAAGAAATGAACTATGGAATTCTGAAACAAGAGTTAATCAGTAAACCAACAAGAGGATGAGGAGGTGGCTGATAGAATCAGCAGCAATTCATCAAGATTAACAAAAGATGGATTTCCACAATTATGTGAACAAGGAGATAACATTTGTCAGATCAAATGGTATAATGATGTATGCTCAAGGAAAACATACACAATTAAACATTGGTTGAAAGGTGCACCCGAATATGGGCTGGGTTGCACGACCAACGTTGGAATGGTGATTCAATAATCAATAGTCTAAGAATGAACGGCCGATCATTAACTTCAAAACAAGAGGGTTGCTAGAACGGCAGAATCCAAACATCAACGCTCACTTGTTGGTACCCTGGTTGGAATCAACACGAGGACCCAAGAAAGAATGGTGATGGTGAGAAGTATCACCATACCAAGAATTCTTAAGAGGTGGTGAAATTCCCACGACATTCTTGACATAAAAGGTGGTAATATTTCAAGGCAGAACACAACACTAGCTGGAGAGCTAGTTGTATTCATAATGTGGACAAGTTCACGATGAAAGGAAGTTAAGGGTGTTGTCGATGATAAAAGATATCATCGAGGGTAAGGAGGTATTTCTCATCATGAACACAGTTCACAACTCGGAAGAAGTCAAAGTGTTGAAAGTGATCTCACACATTTGCCGGGAGATTTCAAGAGGATGCAATCAAACAACAACGGCAACAAGCAAGGAAATGACGAAGTGGCAAGTTATAGGATCAATCTATAAGATGCAAGCTCGGAACCAAAGTTGCCTTTCAAGACAAGCAACATGATGTTGAAGGCTCGACGTAAGTCGTGCTCACACACTGAAGAATTCGTGCACCAGAGAAGGATGAGCTAGCACAGTCAAAGATAGCAAGACCAGGATGCAGCCGATAGTCTAGGAATGACCAGATTGAATTTAGAATTTCCTAGCAAAAATACTAGGGGTATTTGATTTGTAGTGTGGAATAATTTCACTAGTCGGTGTCCTCGGTTCGTAACAACCCAGAACCCGTAGAGTGACTACGACAAGGAAAGACATTACTTCAACAAAGTTAGTAAGATGTGGTGCAATGGCAAGACATCTTCGAGATACCAGGGGTAATACTCGAAGGTAGACCATGATAGAAGTAGAACCGGGTCATTGACCCATGACAGTAGATACTTCAACCTTGCCACAAATAGACGAGGCACTGAAATGAATTCCCATCAGATATATCAGATCAGGACAGCATGGTCGGAACCATAACTGTAAGGAATCAATTTCAAGAATACCGAAAGACTTATACAGTAGGATAATCATTTGCAAGAAGCTTCTGAGACGGTCTACATCATTTTCATGGGCATGAACAGAAAGTTCAAGGTCGACTCCCACTTCTTTAATGCATATCATTTCATTCACCTCTCGCTTTGATAAAACTGTAGTGTTGGAATTTTATCTGGTAAAATACCAGAAGAGTATGACTCGTGGAAACTCTCGGGTTCACACAATTAAGGAAGGAATAGGCTCAACCCATCGGGGCTTCTTAGAAACATATACCAAAAAAATTTACGGGTAAATAACTCAAGCTCAGAAGTAGAGTATGTTTGACCAAAGGAGAGGATACAAATTACCAAAGGCATTATGTATCAGGGAGGATTCATAAGGCTGTAAAATATGAAGGACACTGTCGAATAATAATCCAACAAAGGATTTGACGCTCCATAGCAGAGCTAATGTGAGCATCAGCACACAATCGGATAAAGAAACAAGGCAAAGGCATCTAATTATGGAACATCTAAATAATTCGATGCTTAGATAACAAAGGAATTATGATTTCCAAAATGAAGGATCAGAAGCAGACACTCTGATTAAGGATGGATAAGCTGAATAGACTTAGGGGTACAACCGACGGCAATTGATTGGTCGAGAACCAACTCATGTTCAAAAATGACGTCTGAGCCGGAAGGATGAATTCTCATTGCGACTGACGATTGCGAACATCCACATCAGATTGAATCAACGGTCTCAAAATGATAGTGCAAAGGATGTCAATGAATAATGCTAAGCATTTGGATTTAACCATAATGCAGGCAGACAAGAATTTCTAGAGTCATAGGCTGCAAAGGATTCTCGAAAAATTGAATAATATTTCAAAGCATTTTGTGAAACACCTGAACAACTAGCGAGAAAAAAATCCTTAATAAGTGTGAGGATTAATTTGTAGGTGTATTCAGGCGACAAGAAACTGCAAGGCAGTAGGCACAAAGTATTCTCGGAACAATAGAGAAAACTTCGTGGTATCTTGTAATAACAAGATCAATGGGGGATGATTGTATGAATGGCAAGTGTAAGTAGTTATCCATAAGGATTTATCGGTGGTCGGGAATAGCAAAAGTGGTGGGCACAAAGTCTCGAGAGAATATTGAAGAGGATTTTCGAAATCTTCTGGTGAAGCAGGCCATCATCTGGAATGAAGGGGCTTTCCGGGAGAAAGTATTTACGAGAACCTAGAGTTAGAGTTAGCAAAACCATTTAACCCGAATAGAAGAGAGATAAGAGTCCCAGAGTAAAGGCGAGGAATAAAAGATCCTAATACCACCCAAATGGCGACGTGGGCCCACTGACTCGCTCAAGAGCAACACAGTTAGCAAACTTCTGTGGGCACTTTTCATTTGTGTCAATATCAGAACCCAAGAAAGTTGCTGAAGCCTTTATGGAACTTGAATGGATTCAAGCTATGCAAGAAGAACTTCAACAGTTCAAGCTAAACAATGTTTGGGAACTTGTCAAGCGACCTGACCCTCGCAAGCATAACATTATTGGAACAAAATGGATATATCGAAACAAGCAAGATGAGCATGGTCAAGTCGTCAGAAACAAAGCACGTCTTGTGGCTCAAGGATATACTCAAGTAGAAGGAATCGACTTCGATGAAACATTTGCTCCTGTGGCTAGGCTTGAAGCTATTCGTATACTGCTAGCCTACGCTAACCATCACAACATCTTGCTATATCAAATGGATGTGAAGAGTGCATTTCTCAATGGCAAGATTGAAGAAGAAGTATATGTCGCTCAACCACCTGGCTTTGAAGATCCAAAACATACTGATATGGTGTACAAGCTAAACAAAGCACTGTATGGCCTCAAACAAGCTCCTCGCGCATGGTATGATACGATCAAAGACTTCCTGAAGAGCAAAGGCTTCAAACCTGGATCCCTCGATCCCACACTCTTCACGAAGACATATGATGGTGAACTATTTGTGTGCCAAATATATGTGGATGACATAATCTTCGACTGCACCAACCAGAAGTATACTGATGAGTTTGGATACATGATGCAAGAGCAATATCAGATGTCCATGATGGGTGAGCTGAAGTTCTTCCTTGGTCTTCAAATTCGTCAGCAAAGGAATGGCATCTTCATATCTCAAGACAAATACCTCAAAGAATGTCTAAAGAAGTTTGGAATGGAAGAATGCAAAGGTTACACGACGCCAATGCCAGCCAAACACCATCTTGGTCCCGACGACAATGGTAAAGAGTTCGATCAAAAGGCCAGATATTATGCTTAGTGTTTGCATGTGTGCTCGATTCCAAGCGGCAGCAAAGGAATCGCATCACTTAGCTGTGAAGCGAATTCTTCGATATTTGGCTTACACCCCAACACTCGGATTATGGTATCCCAAGGGCTCAAAAATTGATTTGGTTGGGTTCTCGGATGCTGATTATGCTGGTGACAAGGTGGATCACAAGTCTACATCAGGCACATGTCACTTCCTGGGTCGATCACTTGTCTGTTTGTCTTCAAAGAAGCAGAACTGTGTATCACTCTCAACTGCTGAATCTGAATACATTGCTGCTGGATCTTGTTGTGCTCAGCTTCTCTGGATGAAGCAAACTCTCAAGGACTATGGCATCAATCTGAAACAAGTACCTCTCTTCTGCGACAACGAAAGTGCCATCAAGATAGCCAATAATCCAGTCCAGCACTCGAAGACAAAGCACATTGAAATTCGTCATCACTTTCTCAGAGATCATGTCATGAAGAAAGATATCGACATCATTCATGTCAACACTGAAGAGCAACTGGTAGATATCTTCACAAAGCCCTTGGATGAGAAAAGGTTTTGCAAGTTACAGTGTGAGCTAAATATCTTGGAATCCTCTAATGTCCTGTGATCAGGCACACATCCTAACACTTATGCATGTTGATGACTTAGATGTGCAACACACAAAGTAATGTATATATTCAATCAATGAAGACTTACACTCTGAGTGTGAATAGATTAACATGGAATTTGACTTCGGAGCGCCACGATAATTGTGCGCCGTGTCTGGGTCTAATACTTCCTATACGGTGGGTAACGCCACCACCAAATTTCTCAGTTTGAAGTGTTTCACTCATGTCGTTATTTTTGCAATGACTTCGCATTTGGTTTGTCTTCAGTTTCAATTTATCTTCATGATTTTCTTCACTATGATGATTTGATTGCTTTCTGATATATATATACTAGTGTTCTGTCCTCTACAGCATTCACTTATAGCTATGTCTTCAAGTTGAATCTTTTGAACTAAGTGAATGTGATCGGACCCTAACCTCTCTATGCTTTCAATCTCAAACTCTATCTGTCCAAATCATATGCATTCTATTGAAACTGTCGAATGTCTTCTCTGCGTCCTAGTTAGCAGAAGGCACAGAGACAAAACATTAAGTCTGTTTTAAATAACTCATCTTTATTGTTGAAATCCAGAGAAGCCGGAACAACCATCCGACATGCCTGGCGGGCGTGAGAACATGGGACAACTCTGAGTATGTTGCATGCTTGCCATGTGAACCGCCAGGGGCACCAGAGTAATTGTGCTGTGCCGCACACCTACTTATAAATACTTGTCCCCTGCGGTAAAGAAATCCTTCTTCCACCTCTCCACCTCATCAAAACCCTAGCGCCACCGCTAGCTCTCGACGACACCGGCGACGAAGCGCTTAGCTGCCGCGACTTCTCCGACGCCGTCCTCACGCCGGCCGCGGACATCGTCCTCTCCACCGTCGCTGTAGGTGTCCTCCGTCGCCAAGTTAGGGCACGGTGGACTGAACTGCTCGGTCTCCTATTCATCTCATCTAGCAGTTCTTCGTGCGGTAATTATAACTCTATTTTTACCACCTTTTTGATCTTCAAGATTTATCCTATTTACCAAAAGTGGTTTCTGCCTACACAATGTTAGATCTATACTGTTTGCATCTCATACTGCCTAGTCAATTCACTTAAATTTCATATCCAGTTTGATTCCTCACTTGTACTTATTCACGGATTCGTACAAATCTAGAACCAACTCACAACATATAAGTGAATGTCTTCGCTTCATGAGGTCAATGTCTTCAAACTGATTTATCTTCAAAACCTTCTGAGAATGCATATGACCTCTTCCCCTTGCATCTCTAATGCTGTCACAGGTACATGTCCGTGGGAGAATCCCTTGGTTCTCATAATCTGCATTCGTTTGCAGAATACTTACAGCATCACATTAATTCTCCTGAAGCCAGCTCCTGCTTGACCAGCAAGTGTAAGTCTCTGAAGCCTTTGAACGTATTGAAGTCATTCAGTTTGAAGTTCATGGCTGCAGAGAAATCAGTAAGGAAGGGTGGCAGACAGCGTCGAGGGGGTACATCAAAAGATCTGCCTGATGACCTAGCAGAGCTCTACAAGACAGATCGTGAAGAAAATTATCATCAGCGCAAGACACGAATCCAATGGATTCGACACTATTGGGCTGAAGAATGGTTCAAGTACAAGTTCATAACAATGGAATATGCAGAGAAGAATGCTATCAAGAGTCCTTGGGGTGATATTCTCTATCGAGGCCTTCAACCCAAGAACAGAGCTGAAGCTATTGCACAAGGTTTCTATCCCTGCATGGTCCGAGGACCTCAGCCTGAGAATGCCGATCCCTCATCATTACTCTAGTGTCGTGATGATGCTCTCTTCAAGCGCAACTTCCAGCACGCAAAGGCTTCGGCCAAGGAAAACAAGAAGTCATTGGGATTAGACTTCAACCCTGGTCCCTCTGCTCCCCGTGCCGACGGCTCCCGTGATGCGGAACCAAATGTCATCGGCCCCTTCTCCAACCTTGATGGCCTCATCACTTACATTTTGGTCCATGGTGCCAAAGTGGATCATTCTGATAATGATGCTTACACTGATGAAGCCCCAGCTCCTCCTCCAAAGCCGCAAAAGCAAAAGAAGCCAAAAGCTTCAAGATTAGCTGCTCCAAAAGCTTCACGTGCGAAGCCTCTGGCCACTGCACCTCCTTAAGACAGTGTGCAGTCGGAAGATCAATCCCGAATCTCCAAGAAGACGGAGAAGTCAAAGCAAATCGTCAGGCATACTGATCAAACTTTGACTCCTGCTGCCATTCTGCGTGAAGAACCCATTGATCTGTCTAGCGATGAAGATCTTGCAGATGATGCCCTTGAGCAACTGATCAAGAGCAAGGAAGAAGCAGAGATATTCAACAACCTGCCTCTCTTCGATGTGGCAATCATCCATAACTTCATTGATGAGTGGTTTGACACACCAAATCTTAGCTTTGAAGATCTGCAGCTTCCCATTGGCCTCAGCGTCTCCTTTAATGGCACCATTGCTTCTGAGCTAGCTCTCGCTCAGCGCATCGTTGAGCTAAAAAACAAAATTGATTATGAGAAGGCTTAGTTCAAGAAGCATGTGGCGAAGCTCAGCGTGCAAGATGTCAGAAACTTCAAGGTCATGTTGCATGAGCTTAAAGAAGCCTTTCTCAAGAAGCGCCAAGAAGCCCAAGGCTCTCGCGAGCATATGAAGAGTTTGGCTAACAAGTGTGTGCTTGCCTACAATGAGGCTGAGAAGCGCAAGTCTCTTGGCCGTCCTGGCATTGACCCCAGGATGGCCGCAAAGAAGAAGAAGCTCTCTACTGGCCAACCTGCACCTTCAAGTCAAGAAGCACCTCGCATTATCTTCCCAAGCAGCATGACTGGCTCGAAGCCAAAGGTCACGACTACCGCTTCAGAACAGAAGAAGACGAGGGATGCCGAGGCTGAAGCCAGAAAGAGAAAGAATACTGAAGCCTCTGATGCTGCTCCCTCCAAGAAGAAGCGCAAAACCAAGAAGAATTGGGCTGCTCCCACAGAGCCCTTGGTTGTTGAACCTATCTCAGTGGTTCGCCCTGCGTCTGAACATCAAGAAAGACAGATGATAGTTCATGAGCCTGCTCCCACAGAGGCTCATGAAGCTGAAGATATTCCAGCAGCTGAACCCACCGCTGCTGAAGACACTGGTCAAGATGACAATGTTGAAGATGATGAAGTTCTTCCTTAGATCGAAAACAACATGGTATCATCGCCTGTTCTCACGAACAGCGACTCATCAGCATTGGTCGTCCTCTGACACCAATTGCTCAGGATGCATCATGGACTGATCACCCACAGCAACAAGACTCCCCAAGTACTCCCCAACAACAACAACAAGTTACCCCACCCGTGCATGAAGAAGAAGAAGACTTTGAGGCCCAGCCAACTCCATCTCCAAAGGCATTGCCAGCATTTCGCAGGCTTCGCAAAGGACAAAAGCCTCAAGTCCCTCTTTCGAGCGTTCCAGAAGGAGAAGTGCATCATCAACCTCTTGCACGTCAAGTGTTTCCTAAAGCCACTCCAACTGAGAATGTCTCCGCGTATGAAGCCCAAGCTGCTGAAGACAATCCGGCTGCATCAGCCGATGAAAGAGAAAAAGACGTACGTGTCCCTACTCCCCCAGTTATTGAAGAAGTTGTTCCTAATGTGAACGTGCCAGTGCCCGACCCTCCAGTTTGTTAAGTGGAGGTTGAAAATCCTGAAGCTGCCACTACCAACGCAAGTGACGCCAATGACGTAGTCATGGCTGAAGCTAATGTGGAGCTTGAACCAACCAGTGTGCCTGAAGCCAATGAGGCAACTGCTCCAGCAGCACCTGTTGTGCAGCGTGAAGCCTCAGCTGCTGCCACTGCTCCTGTTCCGCCACCAAGGCCCTATACAATTGATCAAGCATACAATCATGGTCAGCTAACCACTGTCCGATGGCCCATTCTGGTACCTCCGCCTACTGCCTCTGGACCTTAATTTGATTATCATGTTGAGCATAGGCCTCAGGTCCAGAAATCAAAGCCAAGACTGCCAAGGTTCCCAGGCACTGCTAATTCTACAGGGTCCTTCAATGCAAATGGCTTCAAAAGCCACAATACCTTCTTTGACAGCGCCAAGAACCCCTACTCAAAGCCAAGGATATCATCAGATCGTTTCTGGAGCTATCAACAGCGAAGCTATTACTCCTGCGTTCTGTATGATCAAGGGCGCATTTTTCCTCATATGCGCCTCGACATTGAAGCCATTGCTGGACTGTCGTGCTTAGAAGAAGCACTTGACCGTTTTTGTGATGCCGGTCTTCTCAGCTTAGTGACTGACAAAGAACATTGGAATGAAGAATTTTTGCTTCAATTCTATGCTACCCTCCACATTCGTGGCTACAATAGAGATATCAAGACCTGGGTTCTTGAGTGGATGACCGGAAATGTTCATCATGAAGCCAAAGCTCTTGATGTCATCGAGCTTACAGGCCTATCCACTCCCGGAGAGCTCTATGAACCTGACTGTCAACTACACCGCAATGCACTGGAGAGCATCTTCCACAAGCCTGAACCCGATATGAGCCAGATGTTGAGCATGATGAAGCCCTTGCCATCTGACACTGAATATCCAACGGAGTTCTTTGTTGATGACCCTGAGTATCTGCCTCGCACCATATATCACATCATCAGGCGAACTCTATGGCCTATCAAAGGACATTCATCAGCTGCTAAACTTGAAGGAGCCATGAAGACTTTGGTGTTTTACATCCTCAATGGCATCAGCTTCAATTCCCAAGAATTCTTCATCAAGCAACTTGCTGCTTCTGGATCTGATCTTTTTGGTCTGAAGTTTTATGCTCCATGGGTCATGCGCCTCATCAAGCGACACTCTTCTGTCAACTATCATCCCTCTGCTCGCAATCATCTGATCTTTCTACCAGAGGTTGATATGTCATTTGAAGCTATATACCATGAGCCTGCCAAGGAGCCTCTTTGTCTTCAAAATGCTGATCACCAAAGCTTCACTCAGTCCATGGAAGGCATTCAAGCAGTATCACATAGCTATCCAATGGCTGGAAATACTCGTCTGCCTCATCGTGCGCCAACTGAAGCCACTGAAAGCACCATTTCCCAAAGGCCTAAGAAGCGCTCTCGTGTTCTAAATGACCGAGAACTTCTCATGGCACTGCATCAGAAACATGATAAGCATCACTATTGGCTCAAGAGACAGATGCAAAGCCTCTTGGTGGACGTCAATCGTATTCGAAATCTTGCCACCAAGAATGCATTTGTTGCTCATGAGACTTGCCGGCGATCATGGAAGAGTTTGACGCTGCTTAGTGCTGAAGAAGATCTTCAAGACGATGGCTTCACTGAAAGATTCAAGTTTGACTCCACTCCTCCACGGACTGCTGTCCTACGTCGAACTCCATCACTTGAAGACTCTGACTATTCTTCCTCCGCGGCAACTGTGAATGCAAGAGTGATCGATGATGAAGATGACGCTACTTCACCGCCTTCTACTTCTGCACGCATCAACACTGCACCAAGTACGTCTGCACCGCCAAGCAACAACGACAACCCTGCTGCTTCACCTACTCATGAGGACGAGTAGATGCTCTATGTCTTCAAACCTTTTTGGTCCTTACTGACAAAAGGGGGAGAAGCATATGAGTTTGATAGTCTTCAAGCGGGTTCATATGGGCGGTTGCTTTATATTTTGCCTCGTGTTTACAACTCTCGCTTTTGAAACATTTGGTTCTTTGAGTTGTAACACTTAAACTCGATAGTCGTCTGCTACCTATTTGCTTTACTGTGATGCGATGATAAATTCCGCTTGTGCGATGATAACTTCCGCACTTAGATCATTCTGCAGACGTCCATTTTTCATTATGCATGTCATTCTATTTGCTATATCATTTCATGCATGATGAATTATCTTCATAAGTTGAAGTGGATCTCCACAAGTACAACCTGCCATGTGCATTTGCATTCCAAAAGCAAATTACTTATATGCACATCTTCAGGGGGAGCCCTTGCTACTTACGAAGACAATACCCTATCCTTTACAATTTCACATACTTGATCCCCGTTGAAAACTTCAACCAGTTTGTCATCAATCACCAAAAAGGGGGAGATTGTAAGTGCATCTAGTGCCACCACTAGTTGGTTTTGGAGTATTGACGACAAAGTTGGTTGAGGGATTAATGCGTTTGTGAGAATTGCAGGATAATGCAGGTAGTGTCCCTCATTGATTCGGTTTACCTACTGGAGATGACCCCTAAAAATGCATGAAGACATTGAAGACAATGGTGGTATGTGAAGATATTCATATTAAAGACTATGACATGAGAAGACATTGAGTGAAGACTATGGAGCGCGAAGACTGTGTTGTTTTGCTGTTTCCTTTTCTTCTTTGTTGAGTCCTAGGAACCACCGTATTGTTAAGTGGGGTCCAAGTGAACTAAGTCAGAATGACTGAAGTGATGCTCAACCCAAATCCTATGTCTTCGAGCGAAGACAATGTGAGCAAATCTTATCCTGAGCTGGATAAGTCAGCTTTGCTTGTAGCCCAAGTAAAGTTGCCGTGTGTGTTTGAAATCTGACTGTTGGAACATGTGTCAGTTCCTTTGTGACCCAGGGTCATTTCGGACATATCAGGTCGGGTTGCCCAGTGGCTATAAATAGCCCACCCCCTACACCATAAATTGGTGGCTGCTCAGAGTTAGTGCACGGCTTTTGTCGTTTGAGAGCAACCCACCTCGAAGCCTTTGAGAGAGAGAGAAATCCTTGCAAGGACCAAGCCCAAACACCCAGAGCAAAAGAGTGTTAGGCATCACTGAAGTCTTTCTGTCTGTGTGACCTGAAGACTTATTACACTTGAGGACTATGTATCCTCCGGCCGGTTAGGCGTCGCATTCTGAGCATCCAAGAGTCATTTTGGATTGCCGGTGAACGAAGTCTATGAAGGTTTGTAAGTCTACCTTGAAGACTTACCAGAGTGATTGGGCGAGGACTGTGTGTCCTTAGCTCAAGGAGAATTCGGTGAGGACTGAGTGTCCGGGAGTGGGTGTCCTCGAGTTTAAATACTCAGCCGCTCCAACCAGACGTACAGTTGTCACAGCAACTGGAACTGGTTCAACAAATCCTGTGTCTTCAACAAGTGACTGGTTCTATCCTCTCCCTTCCCTTACTTAAGTTTGTCTTCGTGAAGTCATTGCCTATCTGTGTATCTGTTTGACTTCATTGCTTGACTACTACTGTTGATTGGCTTCATACTATCTTCCATCCTAATCCTTACTACTTAGCTGCTATTAGTCCTGTACTTTCACATCATTGCATACTTGACTATGGTTTGCTTATGGTAGTTTATCTTCCGCTGCATATCAACTAGGTCATTTCTATTGTTTGTCTTCGAAACTTCCAAGTTTTGAAGACTTTCATAAAAATCGCCTATTCACCCCCCTCTAGTCGATACTAGCACTTTCAATTGGTATCAGAGCAAGGTACTCCCTTGTTTTGTGTGATTCGGTTTAACCACCTGGAGTTTAGCTATGTCGACTGCAGGGATAATCAAAGTCTACGCTTCTTGCCCCGTGTTCGATGGAACTGAATATCCCTACTGGAAGAATAAGATGCGCATGCATCTTGAAGCCATTGATGTCGACCTCTGGTATGTCGTCAAGAACGGCGTTCCTAAAACTGGTGAAGGTGTCACCCCCACTGATGTCAAAAAGTTCATTCAACTGGACTCTACTGCAAAGAACATGATCTGTGGTCATCTGACCGAAGGACAGTATGGCCGTGTGAGTGCTCTGGAAACGCAAAGCTAGTCTAGGACTGGCTATCCAAGGTCAACGAAGGCGTCTCAACCCAGAGAGATCAAAGGATCAGTGTTCTTCGCAACCTCTCCAACCTCTTCAAGAGAAACGACAATGAAAATGTCCAGCTCACGTTTTATCGTCTGACTGACATCACAAATGAGCTTCAGGCTCTCGGCGCCACTGAGATTACCAAGCATGAAATCGTCAAGGCACTACTAAGATCACTTGACAGCTCCTTTGACACCCTTGCCCTCATGATACAAGAACGCCCTGACTTCAAGACACTTGATCCGTCTGATATACTTGAGAGGCTCAACACACATGAGTTCCAGCTTTCTGAGAAAAGAGATATCTATGGTCCCAACTATGGCCGAACTCGCGCTTTAAAGGCAAAAGTTGTTTCCTCATCTGAAGAAGAATCTGACTGCGGTTCTGATGATCCTGAAGACATTGCAAAGGAACTTGCTATGCTTGTGAAGAAGTTCTAGAAGTTCACTAAGAAGAAGGGCTTCAGAAAGTCTTCACGATTCAGCTCAAGAAATGATGAAGCATCCACTCATGACTACAAGAAGAGATCATGTCACAAGTGCAAGAAACCTGGTCACTACATATCTGAGTGTCCACAGTGGGACAATGAGAAGAAGAAGAAGAAGAAGAACAAGGAATATGATTCTGATGACAAGAAGAAGAAGAAATCCTCAAAGTCTTCTTCTAAGTCTTCTTCCAAATCTTCATCACACAAGAAGAGCTCATCTAGCAAAGCTCGTGCCTTTGTTGGCAAGGAAATGGATTCATAGGAGGAATCTGCTTCTGAGGAGGCGTAGGTGGAGTCTGGAGAGGAGTCCGACCCTGGCGTTGCAAGTCTGGCTCTAGCCACAGCTTATGTTGCCAAGTCCATCTTCAACACTGAAGACAATGACTTCCACACCAACGCTGAAGCTGATGACGAAGAAGATCCTACTCCCACCTACTGCTTCATGGCACGTGGTGCCAAGGTAAAATCACGTGATGCTTACTTTCAAACATCAAGTGAAGATGACTCTGATTGTGAATCCAAACCTAGCTACAAAACACTTGCTAAAATTGCAACTGAACAACAAAAGGCTATGGAAGATACTCAAAAACTGTGATACAAAAGCGATGACCTGTTGGGGGCGGAAATGACTCGTTCACAGTCCTTAGTTGAAGATATTAAAAATCTTCATGCTAAGTACCAAGAACTTGAAAGTCGTCATGAAACGCTCTCAACTACTTATGAAAGGCTCTCCTATGATTATCTTCAAAGGAAACAAGAGCTTGAGAAATTGAGAGCGGCTCATGAAGATCTTCAAAAAGAGAATGAGTCACTTCGCGCTCAACAGATTAGTCCCGCTCAGGATGGATTTGAACCACCATGTCTAAAATGCATTGAGCGTGATAACGCTACATCTGTTGCTGAATGTTCCACTGCTGCTACTGTTTCATTGTCTTCAACTACTGATGTGGTAACTAACCCCTCTGCGGAGGATACCACTACTATTACTGATGAAAATGCTAGGTTGAAGACATTGCTTGAAACAGGGATGTACAAAAGTCTGAAGGGACATCAGACACTTTGCGATGTCCTCAAAAAGCAGATTCTGAACCGAAACCCTAGGAAAGAGGGGGTTGGGTTCGAGAGGAAAATGAATGTTGATGGTTCCTACTGGAAGCCTAAGCAGTATCCCAAAACCACATGGGTTACTGCAAAGGAACCTTCAGTAGATCCATCCACCTTATCAGGCTTCACTTGCGCTAACCCTATCATCATTGATGAATCCTTTGATGCAAACTATAAACTGTTCAAAAATCAGAATGGTGAAGTGTTTGCCAGGTATATTGGTACTAACTGCAGGAATGGACCACCTATGAAGAAGATCTGGGTACCCAAGCAGTGTATTGAGAATCTTCCTGTGAATGTCATCATGACACCACCAAGGAAGAATACAAACCCCAGACCTATGGCTTCATATGGCCCAAAGGCTTCATACAGATACAGGACTCATCTGAGTCACCCTAACGCCAATGTTTTGCAGGGAAATCATACTCAAACTGATGAATATGAGCGTGTGTCTTCAAACCGCTATGTTCATAGAACTAAGAACTTTTCTGCTTATTCATATGAGTATCATTCATCACCTGCAAGGCTATTTGCTAGGGCTTCAAAGCCGAAGTTCTCAGATGCTGCACTTAGACTCATTGCTTCTAAGCCACCCCTGAAGATGTGGATGGCGAAGAAGAATTAACTTTCTTTTGCAGAGAAAGGTCTCCAGCCTGTAATCAATGGCGTTCGATGCTATTGCTGGGGACCTAAAACACATTAAGGACGTATGATAAAATGTCTTACTATATACTTCACATCTGAATCGCTTACCAGTCATACTATGTGTCCTAACTTTGATCTAAGCTGTGACAATCCTTGTATGTGTCAAATGCCTATGCTTCACAACAATCTTTGTGAAGCCTATCCTCCTAACTGCATTGTAGGGCATGTCACCAAAAGCTTCAGAATGGATTATGGACAGTGGATGCACAAATCATATGACTGGTGATCGAAGTCTTCTCATGGACTCAACCTTACGTCCATCCAACAAGAGTCACATCACATTTTCTGACACTGGTAAAAGCAAGGTATTGGGTCTAGGTAGAGTTGCAATCTCAAAGGATCAACACATGGATAAAGTGATGCTTGTTGAATCCCTTGGTTTCAACTTAATGTTTGTCTCAATGCTTTGTGACTTGAACATGATTGTGCTATTCGGAAAATATCGCTGCCTTGTACTAATGGAATCTGACAAGTCTCTAGTCTTTGAAGGGTATCGAAAAGATGATCTATACATGGTAGATTTCTCAGCAGGTCCACAGCTTGCCGTATGTCTTCTCACAAAAGCTTCAGAATGCTGGCTCTAGCATCGAAGGCCGGGGCATGCTGGCATGAGGAACTTACACTCACTCGTCAAGAAGAAGCATGTCATAGGCATCGAGGATGTCAAGTTCAAGAAGGATCATTTGTGTGGTGCCTGCGAAGCTGGAGAGATGACTAGGGCAAAGCACCCCTCGAAGACAATCATGACAACATCTCAACCCTTCGAGCTGTTACACATGGACTTATTTGGACCTACTCACTACTGCACCCTAACAACAACTTCTTGTCTCTATGGCTTCGTCATTGTTGATGACTACTCAAGATACACATGGGTGCATATAATTCTCTACAAGGCTGAAGTGCAAGATGTCTTCAGACGCTTCGCCAATCGAGCAATGAACAATTATGGCGTGAAGATCAAGCATATCAGAAGTGACAATGGCACTGAATTCAAGAACACCGGTCTTGATCTTTATCTGGATACAATGGGAATCACTCATGAGTTCTCTGCTCCATACACACCTCAGCAAAATGGCATTGTTGAGCACAAGAACAGAACTCTCATTGAGATGGCTCGAACAATGCTCGATGAGTACAAGACACCTAGAAAGTTCTAGCCTGAAGCTATTGATACAGCATGTCACATCATCAACCATGTTTACATCCATAAGCTTCTGAACAAATCACATCATCAACCGTGTTTACATCCATAAGCTTCTGAACAAAACATCGTATGAGCTCCTCACAGGCAAAAAGCCAAATGTAAGCTACTTCAGAGTATTTGGAGCTAGATGCTGGATCAAGGATTGCCATCACAAGTCAAAATTTGCACCTAAGGCTCACGAAGGCTTCATGCTTGGCTATGGAAAGGAATCGCACTCCTACAGAGTCTTTAACCTCTATCTCTACAAGATTGTCGAAACTGTGGATGTGAGATTTGATGAAACCAATGGTTCACAAAGAGAACTCCTGCCAAGTACACTGGATGAAGCTCCTCCAAGCGAATCTATCAAGCTGATGGGAACTGGTGAAATCATGCCCTCTGAAGCACATCCTGAAGAGGAACTTATCATTTCTGCACCTAACCAACCTGAAGACAATGCTCAGACCGAAGATAATCCTCCCAATGATGACAATGATCAGCAAGAGCAAAGTCTTCGTCCTGTTCATCCTCGTGTTGCAAATGAAGTACAAATTGAGAAGATAATTGACAGCATCAATGCACCTGGTCCACTGACTCGCTCAAGAGCAACACAGTTAGCAAACTTCTGTGGGCACTTTTCATTTGTGTCAATATCAGAACCCAAGAAAGTTGCTGAAGCCTTTATGGAACCTGAATGGATTCAAGCTATGCAAGAAGAACTTCAACAGTTCAAGCTGAACAATGTTTGGGAACTTATCAAGCGATAATATTGAAAGTGCTAGTATCGACTAGAGGGGGGTGAATAGGCAATTTTTATGAAAGTCTTCAAAACTTGGAAGTTTCGAAGACAAACAGTAGAACTGACCTAGTTGATATGCAGCAGAAGATAAACTACCATAAGCAAACCATAGTCAAGTATGCAATGATGTGAAAGTACAGGACTAATAGCAGCTAAGTAGTAAGGATCAGGATGGAAGATAGTATGAAGCCAATCAATAGTAGTAGTCAAGCAATGAAGTCAAACAGATACACAGATAGGCAATGACTTCACGAAGACAAACTTAAGTAAAGGAAGGGAGACGATAGAACCAGTCACTTGTTGATGACACATGATTTGTTGGACCAGTTCCAGTTGCTGTGACAACTGTACGTCCGGTTGGAGCGGCTGAGTATTTAAACTCGAGGACACCCAGTCTTGGACACACAGTCCTCACCGTATTCTCCTTGAGCTAAGGACACACAGTCCTCGCCCAATCACTCTAGTAAGTCTTCAAGGTAGACTTCCAAACCTTCACAGAATTTGTTCACCGGCAATCCACAATGACTCTTGGATGCTCAGAACGCGACGCCTAACCGGCTGGAGGATACACAGTCCTCAAATGTAATAAGTCTTCAGGTCACACAGACAGAAAGACTTCAGTGATGCCTCACACTCTTTGGCTCTGGGTGTTTGGGCTTGGTCCTCGCAAGGATTTCTCTCTCTCAAAGGCTTCGAGGTGGGTTGCTCTCAAACGACAAAAGCCGTGCACTAACTCTGAGCAGCCACCAATTTATGGTGTAGGCGGTGGGCTATTTATAGCCACTGGGCAACCCGACCTGATATGTCCGAAATGACCCTGGGTCACTAAGGAACTGACACGTGTTCCAACGGTCAGATTTCAAACACACACGGCAACTTTACTTGGTCTACAAGAAAAGCTGACTTATCCAGCTCAGGATAAGATTTGCTCACATTGTCTTCGCTCGAAGACATAGGATTTGGGTTGAGCATCACTTCAGTCATTCTAACTTAGTTCACTTGGACCCCACTTAATAGTACGGTGGTTCCTATGACTCAACAAAGAAGAAAAGGAAACAGCAAAACAACACAGTCTTCGCCCCCCATAGTCTTCACTCAATGTCTTCTCATGTCATAGTCTTCAATATTAATATCTTCACATACAACCATTGTCTTCAATGTCTTCATACATTTTTAGGGGTCATCTCCGGTAGGTAAACCGAATCAATGAGGGACAGTACCTGCGTTATCCTACAATTCTCACAAACGCATTAGTCCCTCAACCAACTTTGTCGTCAATACTCCAAAACCAACTAGGGGTGGCACTAGATGCACTTACAAGCTCCCCCTTTTTGGTGATTGATGATAAACTGGTTGAAATTTTCAACGTGGATAAAGTATGTGAAATTGTAAAGGATAGGGTATTGTCTTCATATGTAGCAAGGGCTCCCCCTGAAGATGTGCATATAAGTAATTTGCTTTTGGAATGCAAATGCACATGTCAGGTTGTACTTGTGGAGATCCACTTCAACTTATGAAGATAATTCATCATGCATGAAATGATATAGCAAATAGAATGACATGCATAATGAAAAATGGATGTCTGCAGAATGATCTAAGTGCGGAAGTTATCATCGGACAAGCGAAATTTATCATCGCATCACAGTAAAGCAAATAGGTAGCAGACGACCATCGAGTTTAAGTGTTACAACTCAAAGAACCAAATGTTTCAAAAGCGAGAGTTGTAAACACGAGGCAAAATATAAAGCAACCGCCCATATGAACCCGCTTGAAGACTATCAAACTCATATGCTTCTCCCCCTTTTGTCAGTAAGGACCAAAAAGGTTTGAAGACATAGAGCATCTACTTGTCCTCATGAGTAGGTGAAGCAGCAGGGTTGTCGTTGTTGCTTGGCGGTGCAGACGTACTTGGTGCAGTGTCGATACGTGCAGAAGTAGGAGGCGATGAAGTAGCATCATCTTCATCATCGTTCACTTTTGCATTCACAGTTGCCGCGGAGGAAGAATAGTCAGAGTCTTCAAGTGATGGAGTTCGATGTAGGATAGGAGTCCATGGAGGAGTGGAGTCAAACTTGAATCTTTCAGTGAAGCCATCGTCTTGAAGATCTGCTTCTGCACTAAGCAGCGTCAAACTCTTCCATGATTGCCGACAAGTCTCATGAGCAACAAATGCATTCTTGGTGGCAAGATTTCGAATACGATTGACGTCCACCAAGAGGCTTTGCATCTGTCTCTTGAGCTAATAGTGATGCTTATCATGTTTCTGATGTAGTGCCACAAGAAGTTCTCGGTCAGTTAGAACACGAGAGCGCTTCTTAGGCCTTTGGGCAATGGTGCTTTCAGTGGCTTCAGTTGGCGCACGATGAGGCAGACGAGTATTTCCAGCCATTGGATAGATATGTGATACTGCTTGAATGCCTTCCATGGACTGAGTGAAGCTTTGGTGATCAGCATTTTGAAGACAAAGAGGCTCCTTGGCAGGCTCGCGGTATATAGCTTCAACTGACATATCAACCTCTGGTAGAAAGATCAGATGATTGCGAGCAGAGGGCTGATAGTTGACAGAAGAGTGTCGCTTGATGAGGCGCATGACCCATGGAGCATAAAACTTCAGACCAAAAAGATCAGATCCAGAAGCAGCAAGTTGCCAGATGAAGAATTCTTGGGAATTGAAGCTGATGCCATTGAGGATGTAAAACACCAAAGTCTTCATGGCTCCTTCAAGTTTAGCAACTGATGAATGTCCTTTGATAGGCCATAGAGTTCGCCTGATGATGTGATATATGGTGCGAGGCAGATACTCAAGGTCATCAACAAAGAATTCCATTGGATATTCAGCGTTAGATGGCAAGGACTTCATCATGCTCAACATCTGGCTCATATTGGGTTCAGGCTTGTGGAAGATGCTCTCCAGTGCATTGCGGTGTAGTTGACAGTCAGGTTCATAGAGCTCTCCGGGAGTGGATAGGCCTGTAAGCTCGATGACATCAAGAGCTTTGGCTTCATGATGAACATTTCCGGTCATCCACTCAAGAAGCCAGGTCTTGATATCTCTATTGTAGCCGCGAATGTGGAGGGTAGCATAGAATTGAAGCAAAAGTTCTTCATTCCAATGTTCTTTGTCAGTCACAAAGCTGAGCAGATCGACATCACGAAAACAGTCAAGTGCTTCTTCTAAGCACGGCAGTCCAGCAATGGCTTCAGTGTCAAGGCGCATATTAGGGAAAATGCGCCCTTGATCATACAGAACGCAGGAGTAATAGCTTCGCTGTTGATAGCTCCAGAAACGATCTGATGATATCCTTGGCTTTCAGTAGGGGTTCTTGGCGCTATCAAAGAAGGTATTGTGGCTTTTGAAGCCATTTGCATTGAAGGACCCTGTAGAATTAGCAGTGCCTGGGAACCTTGGCAGTCTTGGCTTTGATTTCTGGACCTGAGGCCTATGCTCAACATGATAATCAAATTGAGGTCCAGAGGCAGTAGGTGGAGGTACCAGAATGGGCCATCGGACAGTGGTTAGCTGACCATGATTGTATGCTTGCTCAATTGTATAGGGCCTTGGTGGAAGAACAGGAGCAGTGGCAGGAGCTGAGGCTTCAGGCTGCACAATAGGTGCTTTGGAAGCAGTTGCCTCATTGGCTTCAGGCACACTGGTTGGTTCAAGCTCCACATTAGCTTCATCCATGACTATGTCATTGGCGTCACTTGCGTTGGTATAGGAAGCTTCAGGATTTTCAACCTCCACTTGACGAGCTGGAGGGTCAGGCACTGGCACGTTCACATCAGGAACAACTTCTTCAATAACTGGGGGAGTAGTGACACGTACGTCTTCTTGTCTTTCATCGGCTGATGCAGCCGGATTGTCTTCAGCAGCTTGGGCTTCAGACGCGGAGACATTCTCAGTTGGAGTGGCTTCAGGAAACACTTGATGTGCAACAGGTTGATGATGCACTTCTCCTTCTGGAACGCTCAAAAGAGGGACTTGAGGCATTTGTCCTTTGCGAAGCCTGCGAAATGCTGGCAACGCCTTTGGAGATGGAGTTGGCTAGGCCTCAAAGTCTTCTTCTTCTTCATGCACGGGTGGGGTAACTTGTTGTTGTTGTTGTTGTTGTTGTTGGGGAGTACTTGGGGAGTCTTGTTACTGTGGGTGATCAGCCCATGATGCATCCTGAGCAATTGGCGTCAGAGGACGACCAATGCTGATGAGTTTGCTGTTCGTGAGAACAGGCGATGATACCACGTTGTTTTCGATCTGAGGAAGAACTTCATCATCTTCAACATTGTCATCTTGACCAATGTCTTCAGCAGTGGTGGGTTCAACTGCTGGAATATCTTCAGCTTCATGAGCCTCTGTGGGAGCAGGCTCATGAACTATCATCTGTCTTTCTTGATGTTCAGACGCAGAGCGAACTACTGAGATAGGTTCAACAACCAAGGGCTCTGTGGGAGCAGCCCAATTCTTCTTGGTTTTGCGCTTCTTCTTGGAGGGAGCGGCATCAGAGGCTTCAGTATTCTTTCTCTTTCTGGCTTCAGCCTTGGCAGCCCTCGTCTTCTTCTATTCTGAAGCGGTAGTCGTGACCTTTGGCTTCGAGCTAGTCATGCTGCTTGGGAAGATAATGCGAGGTGCTTCTTGACTTGAAGGTGCAGGTTGGGCAGTAGAGAGCTTCTTCTTCTTTGCGGCCATCCTGGGGTCAATGCCAGGATGGCCAAGAGACTTGCGCTTCTCAGCCTCATTGTAGGCAAGCACACACTTGTCATCCAAACTCTTCATACGCTCGCGAGAGCCTTGGGCTTCTTGGCACTTCTGGAGAAAGGCTTCTTTAAGCTCATGCAGCATGACCTTGAAGTTTCTGACATCTTGCACGCTGAGCTTCGCCACATGCTTCTTGAACTGAGCCTTCTCATAATCAATTTTGTTTTTCAGCTCAACGATGCGCTGAGCGAGAGCTAGCTTAGAAGCAATGGCGCCATTAAAGGAGACGCTGAGGCCAATGGGAAGCTGCAGATCTTCAAAGCTGAGATTTGGTGTGTCAAACCACTCATCAATGAAGTTATGAATGATTGCCACATCGAAGAGAGGCAGGTTGTTGAAGATCTCTGCTTCTTCCTTGCTCTTGATCAGTTGCTCAAGGGCATCATCTGCAAGATCTTCATCACTGGACAGATCAATGGGTTCTTCATGCAGAATGGCAGCAGGAGTCAAGGTTTGATTAGTATGCCTGACGATTTGCTTTTTCTTCTCCGCCTTCTTGGAGATTCGGGATTGATCTTCAGACTGCACACTGTCTTCAGGAGGTGCAGTGGCCAGAGGCTTCGCAGGTGAAGCTTTTGGAGCAGCTGATCTTGAAGCTTTTGGCTGCTTTTGCTTTTGCGGCTTTGGAGGAGGAGCTGGGGCTTCATCAGTGTCAGCATCATTATCAGAATGATCCACTTTGGCACCATGGACCAAAATGTAAGTGATGACGCCATCAAGGTTGGAGAAGGGGCCGATGACATTTGGTTCTGCATCACGTGAGCCGTCAGCACGGGGAGCAGAGGGACCAGGGTTGAAGTCTAATCCCAATGACTTCTTGTTTTCCTTGGCCTAAGCCTTTGCATGCTAGAAGTTGCGCTTGAAGAGAGCATCATCACGACACCAGAGTAATGATGAGGGATCAGCATTCTCAGGCTGAGGTCCTCGGACCATGCAGGGATAGAAACCTTGTGCAATAGCTTCAGCTCTGTTCTTGGGTTGAAGGCCTCGATAGAGAATATCACCCCAAGGACTCTTGATAGCATTCTTCTCTGCATATTCCTTGGTTATGAACTTGTGCTTGAACCATTCTTCAATCCAATAGTGTGGAATCCATTGGATTCGAGTCTTGTGCTGATGATAATTCTCTTCAGGATCTGTCTTGTAGAGCTCTGCTAGGTCATCAGGCGGATCTTTTGATGTACCCCCTTGTCGGTGTCAAAACCGGCGGATCTCGGGTAGGGGGTCCCGAACTGTGCGTCTAGGCGGATGGTAACAGGAGACAAGGGACACGATGTTTTACCCAGGTTCGGGCCCTCTTGATGGAGGTAAAACCCTACGTCCTGCTTGATTAATATTGATGATGTGTGTTACAAGAGTAGATCTACCACGAGATCAAGGAGGCTAAACCCTAGAAGCTAGCCTATGGTATGATTGTTGTTCGTCCTATGGACTAAAGCCATCCGGTATATATAGACACCGGAGAGGGCTAGGGTTACACAAAGTCGGTTACAATGGTAGGAGATCTACATATCCGTATCGCCAAGCTTGCCTTCCACGCCAAGGAAAGTCCCATCCGGTCACGGGACGAAGTCTTCAATCTTGTTTCTTCATAATCTTGGAGTCTGGCCGACCATGATAGTTCGGCTATCCAGATACCCCCTAGTCCGTGACTCCCTCAGTAGCCCCCGAACTGGGCTTCAGCGACGATGAGTCCGACGCGTATATTGTCTTCGACGTTGCAAGGCGGGTTCTCCTTCAAACTTCATGTTCCTGTCGAATAGTGTCCGGCTTCCTTATAAATGTTGCGCTCCTTGGCTTCTACGCCCAATAATGGCCTTCTTCCACATGTCGTATGAATGCGAAAAGCTAGGGTATTTTTACATTTTACCCCCTAGCCATGCGAACGAGCCGCCTATAAGAGAGGCGAGGATCTAGATCCAGCTCACACCATCCTCCATCCGCAAGTTCTCATCGAAGCGCCTTTGACAAAAATCCATTCCATCATGGATAGTCGACGCGGCTCCTCCTCTCACGCTCCCAGCCCTAAGCCATAAGATTGGGGGAGATGATCAGTTCCACACAGCGAGCTAGTGGCGCTCCAAACCGAGGGATATCTTCCCCCAGCTTTCATGGTCCCGGTTCAAGCCGGACTAGCCACCTTCAAGGGTGGAAAGCAGGCGAAGAGCGTCCCCAACCCTTCCAAAGGAGAGCGGGTATGCTTCGTCCCTTATCTAATAAGGGGACTCGGATTTCCCATACATCCGGGGCTCCTGGAGCTCTACGGACTCCAGCTTCACCACCTCACGCCTGCCTCCATTTTGCACATCGCGGGCTTTGTAGCTCTTTGCGAGCTGTTCCTGGGCATCGAGCCCCATTTTGCGCTGTGGAAGATATTGTTTTGCCTCGTACCCCATTCTTATGAGGGGTCGATATATCAAGTGGGCGGAGCCGAAATATGGCGCATCGCCGGGACCGGATATCTATCCGGCACCCCGAAGAAGGCGTCCGAAGACTAGCCTTCGGAATGGTTCTACATGGAGGACGCCCCTCTGCCGGATCCAGTTCGGATCGGCCTCCCGGAGTTCAGCAATGCTCCCTTGAAGAAATGCCTGAGTTGGCGCCCGCGGAGCCCTCAACGGGAGGATGATGGGAGCGTCCATTATTTGATGGGCCGGATTAGGTTACTGGCCCACTCCGGATTGACCATGATTGGAATCATGGCCACGTGCATTATGCGAGGGGTGCAGCCACTCCAATATAGGGGCCACCCTATGTGGGATTTCAACGGGGAAGACGACGCCACCTGTCATGGCCGCAGAGGGTCGGGCTCGGCAGCCGATCTGGCAAAGATCCTGTCCGGCTTGTACAAGGGGGAAGAGGAGGACTTTCTCCGCACGAATCCATTGAATGGATTCTCCATGGATAACCCTCGGACTTGGGTAAGCGGACGTTTATCTACCCGATCCATACTTCCAAAGTCAAGTATCTTACTTTGTGATTTCAACGCAGGAGCTGCGCCGGGACGTGGAGCGCATACAAAGCCTAACTCCACAGCTTGAGGATCCGGAACGATCCCTTGATCCGACCTCCAAAGAGGATCCGGACATAAAGGTGGAGCTGATTGACGGGGTGTTCCACCAACTTAGCATGGACAATGCCCTAGTCGCCATTACGGTCGACTACCCCGCTTTGTTTCCGGCCTCCCAGGTGACTACGACCGAGGTCTTGACACCATCATTTGATCCGTGCTCAACTCTGACCATCCTATACTGATGGTGCATCACAGGAGGTGCCTTTAAGGCAGGAAGCCGAACCTGCGGCGGCTGACCAGCAAGGGTCAGTTCGGCCCAGCAGGCGGAAGAGGAGTGCCACGCGAATCGAAACGTCGCCGCAACGGTACGGCGCACCGTTGTTTTTAAGGGAAGGATCCCTAGGAGGTATATTAATGCTCATAACTTTTTCCAGGAAAAAGAGCGCTCGCCGGACAGTGTCCGGAGAGGTTGCCAATCAAGCCTCCGCCAGCCATGCTCCATTGCGTGGTCCGGAAGTGGAGGCGAACACAAGGCAAGAGCCGGATGCTCCTCCGACGAAGGATGCCGACAGGCTGTCCGCCACCCGGTCTGAGGTGGAGAGCGCCATGAATCACAGGCGTCGCCGGACAGTTCTTTGTGACGCGTGTTTCTCCCCGGAGGCGTTGAATGCCTTTGATGCGGGAAACGCGCACCTCCGTGCTGCTCAAGATGGTTTAACCAAAGCCACGGAGCAGTATGTGAAGGACATACGGGTAAGTAATTTTAATAGTTATATATGCTAGTAGCCCCCGAGACTTAAAATAGTTAAAATAACTGATTTAAGGATCATTTATTATGCAGGATCTTACGGAATAGAATACCCACCTGTCCCAGGAGCTCCAAGAGTGCAAGGCCCAACTTGAGGCCGCACTAGCCACCACAGGGGGAGCCACAGAGACCCCTGCTGGTAATACGTACTTCGAAAAGATAAGTAGTTAACAAAGTGCGGCGTGTGCGTAAGTCTGACAATAATATTGCAGAGGGCACCGGACTAGATCCGGACAAGCAACAGCTACTGCGTCAGCTAAAGGCCGGCGAGAGGGTGCTTATGAAGGTGCAGCAGGAGAGAAACAAGCTCCAAGATGCCCACACCCAGCTAGGAGAAGAGCTGAAAGGTGTTCGGGCCCAGCTGTCTGGCTCCGTGAAGGAGAATCAGCGGCTTCATCGTGGCATTTATAGTAAGTGCTTGAGCAAATTTCTTTGAAAAGAAGAATCTGGCGAGGAAGTCGATTGACAGAAATGTGTCTTTAGGTGTGCTCACAGGTCGCCCTGCGGAGGAAATGCCTAGTTCAACGGGTGAGCAACTTCCCGAGCTGGTGCAACTGCTCGAACGTGTTCGGCAGGGGATGAGTGGCGTCGTTCAGGCCTTATGGCCTTCCGTCTCCCTACCCGAGGGCCTTGGAGGGCTTGTTGAGAAGCTTCAGGGAGTACGGCGACACCTCTGTCTGTGGAAGATATCAGCCTGCCATCAAGGCGCCAGGGAGGCTTGGGCCATGGTGAAGACGCGGTACCTGAAGGCTGACCCAAACCACATGGCCGAGGTCGAACCTGCGGGGCCTGATGGGAAGGAGATCCCTGTGAGCTTGATGTACGGCCAAGTAGAGCTGGCCACAAAATATTCCCAACAGGAGTGTAAATTAGACAGCCTGTTAGATGGGATTGAAGAGGAGTATAATCAGTCAGTTTGACGATGTAATTTAAAATGACATGTAAAATGCGTTCTAGCCGGATTGTAGATCGTTTGTCTTTGCGGACCTTTTCGCTTCAACCTCGGGACCCAACAGTCCGGAGTGTGTCCGAATACCCTTACGGTTATAGAAGAACCTGGGCATGCGTGGAGACAAGGCGTCGGGGTCATAATTGCTTTATCAGACAAGTGCCCAACTAGCAATGTTATATTACATGGTTAGTAAGAAACATCTTCCAGGGAGAATAGTTCCATTAAGGGTTCCTTTCCCTGGGAGGCATGCCCTAAAGTGCATGTCTGGACTGCGAAAATAGCAGAAAAAGCATCTGGGGGCAAATAAATAAGTAAGTAATAAATCATCTTTCAAGTCACCGACCGAATATTCTCTTAAGAACGCTAGCTTTCGGCTTCACCCAGTCTGAGGTACACATCCGGCTGACCCGGCAGTAACAATCATAGAGGTGCTCCCTTTACCTCCTAGTCGAACAATCGGGAACGTAGGGGTAAGCACAGGAGCCGGGCAACCCAGCTTGGCCAAAACTTAAGTCATATCGATGCATATAATGGTGAATAAAAGGTACATGCGGAAGTATGACACATGTGTTGGGCATGAAGCCCGTATAAATAAGCTTCTGTTAAAGAAGCCCCCAGGTATAATGAGTGCTAGGAGCACATCAAGTGTGTGCAAACAATCCGCAAATCAGCCTATCAAAGGTATTGAAAAAAAAGTGGGAACAAGGAGGGGGCAAGAGACAGTGAAAATGTAAAAAGGTGGACGGAGGAGTGAGACGAACTCTGAGTCCGGCGTTAGGCGTAGAATCTTCGGAGACGGGCTGCGTTCCATGGGTTCGGCTCGAGTCGGTTGTCAGATGCGTTACGTAGACGGTATGCTCCGCTGGTCAGGACTTGGTCGATGATGATGGGACCTTCCCACTTGGGCTTAAGTTTGTCCTTTTTCTTGTCCCGCAGGCGTAGAACAAGTTTTCCAACATTGTAAGCTTTGGCCCGTACTTCTCTGCTTTGATATCTTCGAGCCTGCCGTTGATAAAATGCGGAACAAGCTTTTGCCACGTCCCGCTCCTCCTCTAAGGCGTCCAAACTTTCCTGCCGATCCAGCTCGGCTTCTCTTTCTTCGTACATGCGCATGCGAGGTGAGTCATGAATTATATCGCAAGGCAGAACTGCCTCTGCGCCGTACACCATAAAAAATGGTGTGAATCCGGTAGTTCGGTTTGGCATGGTCCGCAGCCCCCAAAGTACGGAGTCGAGCTCCTCTACCCAGTGCGTGTTAGATTCCTTGAGGGACCGCACTAGTCTGGGTTTGATGCCGCTCATGATTAGACCATTTGCTCGCTCAACTTGACCGTTAGTTTGGGGGTGATAGACTGAAGCGTAGTCGAGCTTGATGCCCATGTTTTTGCACCAGAGTTTAACCTCGTCGGCCGTGAAATTCGTGCCGTTATCAGTGATGATGCTGTGGGGGACGCCAAAACGGTGTACTACCCCGGATATGAAATCTATCACAGGTCCGGATTCTGCCGTTTTAACCAGCTTGGCTTCAATCCATTTGGTGAATTTGTCCACCATGACCAATAAGTATTTGTGCTTGTGGGTTCCCCCTTTAAGGGGTCCAACCATGTCAAGCCCCCAGACCGTGAACGGCCAGGTGATGGGTATAGTTTTGAGGGCGGTGGGTGGCATGTGGCTCTGATTAGCAAAGAGCTGGCAACCGACGCATTGTTGGACTAAGTCCTGAGCATCTGCCCGGGCTGTCGGCCAATAAAATCCTGTACAGAAGGCCTTGCCTACAAGGGCCCGGGCTGCAGCGTGGTGCCCGCCGAGTCTGGCGTGAATTTCATCCAGGAGATTTCGCCCTTCCTCCCTCGGAGATACACCTTTGAAGGACTCCGGCTGTGCTTTTCTTATAAAGTTCTCCCTCATGGACCTTGTAGGCTTTAGATCGCTGAACTATGCAGCGGGCCTCATTTTGGTCTTCAGGAAGTTCCTGCCTAATTAAGTAGGCTAGGGATGGTTCCGTCCACGGGGCAATTACAGCCATTATTTCGTGGGTTGAAGGTGTTATTTCATTGGCTGAGCCACCGATTGTGTCAGAATTGTCTGAGTTAGGTGCTGCAGCTGGCTCCAGATTGTTATTTCCGGACTCCTCTTCCCATAATACGGATGGCTTAAAGAGCCGTTCCAGGAAGATGTTTGGAGGGACGGCATCGCGTTTTGCGCCGATGCGTGCTAACACGTCTGTTGCCTGGTTATTATCCCGGGCTACATGGTGGAATTCGAGTCCTTCGAACCGAGCTGACATTTTTAGGACGGTGTTGCGGTAAGCTGCCATTTTTGGATCTTTGGCGTCAAAGTCTCCATTTACTTGGGATATTGCGAGGTTTGAATCCCTGCGCACCTCTAGGCGTTGAATGCCCATGGATATTGCCATCCGGAGGCCGTGTAGAAGGGCCTCGTATTCGGCTGCGTTGTTGGAGTCCATGTACCTTATTTGAAGTACATATTGGACTGTGTCTCCAGTTGGGGACGTCAATACGACGCCAGCCCCCAAGCCAGCCAACATTTTGGATCCGTCGAAATGCATGATCCAATTGGAGTACGCGCCGTACTCTTTAGGGAGTTCGGCTTCGGTCCATTCGGCGACGAAGTCAGCCAGGACTTGCGACTTTATAGCTCGCCGTGGTTTGTAGGTTATGTCAAATGGCAAGAGCTCAATGGCCCATTTTGCAATCCTGCCCATTGCGTCACGATTGTTTATAATATCGTTGAGAGGTACTTCGGAGGCCACCGTTATGGAACACTCTTGAAAGTAGTGTCGCAGCTTCCGGGATGCCATGAACACCACATAGGCTATCTTTTGATAATGTGGGTACCAGGACTTGCATGGAGTTAAGACAGTGGATACGTAGTACACTGGTTTTTGAAGAGGGAATCTGTGCCCATCTGTTTCTTGTTCGACGACGAGTACCGCGCTGACAACTTGATGTGTTGCCGCGATATATAATAACATAGGTTCGCCCAGGTTGGGCGCGGCTAGGACCGGATTTGTTGCCAGTATGGCCTTGATTTCTTTGAGTCCGACCGTGGCAGCATCCATCCATTCGAAGTGTTCGGTGCACCGAAGGAGGCGATAGAGGGGTAGAGCCTTTTCTCCCAAACGGGAGATGAAGCGGCTTAGAGACGCTACGCACCCAGTTAGTTTTTGTATTTGCTTGAGGTCTTTTGGGATATCCAATTGTGACAGAGCTCGGATCTTGGTTGGGTTTGCTTCAATTCCTCTACCGGATACAATGAAGCCCAAAAGCTTTCCGGCTGGTACTCCGAAGACACATTTTTCCGGGTTGAGCTTAATGTCATATGCTCGGAGGTTGTCAAATATCACCCTCAAGTCGTCTACTAGAGTTTCGATGTGTTTGGTCTTGACGACCACATCGTCTACGTATGCCTCTACTGTTTTGCCTATCTGGGTAGCCAGACATGTCTGAATCATGCGCCGGCGTTTTTGAGTCCGAAGGGCATTGTGTTGAAGCAGAATGTCCCATATGGAGTAATGAATGCCGTTGCGGCCTGGTCTTTTTCTGCCATCTTGATTTGATGGTATCCAGAGTATGCGTCAAGGAAGCACAATGAATCGTGCCCTGCGGTAGCATCGATGATTTGGTCGATGCGAGGGAGAGGGAAAGGGTCCTTTGGACAGGCCTTGTTAAGGTCTTTGAAATCGACGCAAAGGCGCCAGGATTTGTCCTTTTTTGGTACCATTACTAGGTTGGCTAGCCAGTCCGGATGTTTTATATCTCTGATGAATCCGGCTTCTAAGAGTTTGGCTAGCTCCTCTCCCATTGCCTGTCTTTTGGGTTCGAAAAATCGCCGAAGAGCTTGTTTGACTGGCTTGAATCCTTTTAGGATATTTAGGCTGTGCTCTGCCAGCCTGCGTGGGATTCCTGGCATGTCTGAAGGGTGCCAGGCAAAAATGTCCCAATTTTCCTGAAGGAATTCTCGTAGTGCGGCTTCTACATCAGGATTTAATTGTGCCCCAATGGATGCCGTCTTTGTGGGGTCCGTTGCATGGACCTAAAATTTGACTATTTCGTCTGCTGGTTTAAAAGAGGTGGACTTGGACCTCTTATCGAGTATCACATCGTCCCTATCCACCGTGGAGCGCAGCGCAGTTAGTTCCTCTGCCGCTAGGGCTTCGGACAATGCCTCTAGGGCAAGTGCGGCTGTCTTATTTTCAGCGCGGAGTGCTGTATCTGGATCGCTGGCGAGAGTGATTATTCCATTGGGTCCGGGCATTTTGAGCTTCATGTACCCGTAATGGGGTATAGCTTGGAAGATTGTGAATGCCTCTCGCCCTAACAAAGCGTGATATCCGCTGCCGAATGGGGCCACTTTGAACGTGACCTCTTCGGACCTATAATTATTCGGCGAGCCGAACACTACATCTAGTGTGATTTTTCCTGTGCAGCGTACTTCTCGACTAGGGATTATTCCCCTGAAGGTTGTGCTGCTTCGCTCAATGCGGCTCCAGTCAATTTCCATTTTTTGAAGGGTTTCCTCGTAGATGAGGTTTAATCCGCTGCCGCCATCCATGAGTACCTTGGTAAGACAAAAGCCGTCCACTATCGGACTGAGGACCAATGCGGCTGGTGCTCTAGCTTTTCGGAATTTAGGTTCGTCGCTGGCATTGAAGGTGATAGCCGTGTCGCTCCTTGGATTTGTTGTTGCTACTTGGTAGACTTCGGCAAGGCTGCGGATTGTTCGTTTCCGCATGTTATTTGATGCGAAAGTCTGAAAGACTGTTAATACCGTACTAGTACTGCTGGGCTGGTTGCCCTGGGCTAAAAATCCTTCGCCACTTTTGGCCACCTGCCGTAATATCCAACATGCTCGAAGCCTATGTGTTGGAGTGGCACCCTCCGTACTGTGGATTTTGCAGGGTCCGTTGAGCCATCCCTCCAGTACGGTTCCGTACCCTTTAGGGGGTTTTCGCTTTTTGGTTTTTAACCCAGGTGCTTGAGTATGACGCACCCTTTTATTTCGGACTGGGGTTGTATTCAGGGCCGGATTGTCCCAAAACCTAGTTTAGGTTTTGCAGGCACTCTCCATCGCGCAATATTTTTGTACAATGGTCGCTAGGTCGGCGAAGCGTGTAACTTTGCAACGACTGATGGCGTTTATGATTCCCTTGTCCGTGCAATTGTTGCAGAAGATTGAAATCGCGCTTTCTTCACGGCAGTTCTTTATCCTATTCATAACCAGGAGGAATCGGGCCCAGTAATGATGTACTGTTTCATCGGCTCTTGCCGTATTTGAGATAGATCGCTTATGTTTGGGTGGGCGGGTGGAATTAAGTTCGGAACCCCGCCCGATCTGAGGCTCAAAGGCCAAGAAGCTTCCGGATTCGGAAGCTTGGTTTGCTGGACGCTTTCCAACAAATCTGGTCCGATGCCTGACTTTAGGTTCAGTATTTGATTAGCGTCCGTCCCTCCGCAGGAATACGGCATGGAGGGATCGGGAATCCGGACATAGTTGGTTTTTAACATAGAAGAAGAGTCGCCGCATTGTTCCTCTACCACAACAACGTGGTGGGTAACCTGGGGAGAGTTAATTTCTCTCAGATCGGTTTTAAGCCCAATCTGATCGTAGTTGGTAGCGACTCCCAGGGCGGCGATGCGATCCAAGAGCTCGTTTATGGAGGAGAGCTCAATCGGATCTAGCTGCTCGGCGAATTCCGAGCTGACGTGAAGATCGCTTTTAATGACCTGAGAGGTCATTGTCGGAGCGGTGGCCGAACAGGCGGTCATAAGAAAACCTCCTAGCCGGATAGTCTGGCTGGCAGCCAAAGCTCCCTTGATGACGGTACCATCTTTAAAGACGGGAAAAGTCATCCTTCCTGATGGTGACGGCACAGAGGAACTCTCAATGAAAGCACCAATGTCGGTGTCAAAACCGGCGGATCTCGGTAGGGGGTCCCGAACTGTGCGTCTAGGCGGATGGTAACAGGAGACAAGGGACACGATGTTTTACCCAGGTTCGGGCCCTCTTGATGGAGGTAAAACCCTACGTCCTGCTTGATTAATATTGATGATGTGTGTTACAAGAGTAGATCTACCACAAGATCAAGGAGGCTAAACCCTAGAAGCTAGCCTATGGTATGATTGTTGTTCGTCCTATGGACTAAAGCCATCCGGTTTATATAGACACCGGAGAGGGCTAGGGTTACACAAAGTCGGTTACAATGGTAGGAGATCTACATATCCATATCGCCAAGCTTGCCTTCCACGCCAAGGAAAGTCCCACCCGGACACGGGACGAAGTCTTCAATCTTGTTTCTTCATAATCTTGGAGTCCAGCCGACCATGATAGTTCGGCTACCCGGACACCCCCTAGTCCGGGACTCCCTCACCCCTCGACGCTATCTGCCACCCTTCCTTACTGATTTCTCTGAAGCCATGAACATCAAACTGAATGGCGTCAATACGTTCAAAGGCTTCAGAGACTTACGCTTGCTGGTCAAGCAGGAGCTGGCTTCAGGAGAATTAATGTGATGTTGTAAGTATTCTGCAAACGAATGCAGACTATGAGAACTAAGGGATTCTCCCACGGACATGTACTTGTGACAGCATTAGAGATGCGAGGGAAGGGGAAGAGGTCATATGCATTCTCAGAAAGTTTTGAAGATAAATCAGTTTGAAGACATTGACCTCATGACGCGAAGACATTCACTTATATGTTGTGAGTTGGTTCCAGATTTGTACGAATCCGTGAATAAGTACAAGTGAGGAATCAAACTGGATATGAAATTTAAGTGAATTGACTAGGCAGTATGAGATGCAGACAGTATAGATCTAACATTGTGTAGGCAGAAACCACTTTTGGTAAATAGGATAAAGCTTGAAGATCAAAAAGGTGGTAAAATAAGAGTTATAATTACCGCATGAAGAACTACTAGATGATATGAATAGGAGACCAAGCAGTTCAGTCCACCGTGCCCTAACTTGGCGACGGAGGACACCTACGGCGACGGCGGAGAGGACGATGTCCGCGGCCGGCATGAGGACGGCGTCAGAGAAGTCGCGGCAGCTAAGCGCTTCATCGCTGGTGTCGTTGAGAGCTAGCGGTGGCGCTAGGGTTTTGACGAGGTGGAGAGGTGGAAGAAGGATTTCTTTACCGCAGGGGACAAGTATTTATAAGTAGGCGTGCGGCACAGCGCAATTACGCTGGTGCCCCTCGCGATTCACATCTGAGGGGCACGTGGAAAGCATGCAACATACTCAGAGTTGTCCCACGTTCCCACGCTGCCAGGCATGTCGGATGGTTATTCCGGCTTCTCCGGATTTCAATAATAAAGATGAGTTATTTAAAACAGACTTAATGTTTTGTCTCTGTGCCTTCTGCTGACTAGGACGCAGAGAAGACATTCGACAGTTTCAATAGAATGCATATGATTTGGACAGATAGAGTTTGAGATTCAAAGCATAGAGAGGTTAGGGTCCGATCACATTCACTTAGTTCAAAAGATTCAACTTGAAGACATAGCTATAAGTGAATGCTGTAGAGGACAGAAC
>NC_041381.1:193882000-193933946 GCF_002162155.2 Triticum dicoccoides
TCATCATAGTGAAGAAAATCATGAAGATAAATTGAAACTGAAGACAAACCAAATGCGAAGTCATTGCAAAAATAACGCCATGAGTGAAACACTTCAAACAGAGAAATTTGGTGGTGGCGTTACCCACCGTATAGGAAGTATTAGACCCAGATACGGCGCACAATTATCGTGGCGCTCCGAAGTCAAATTTCATGTTAATGTATTCACACTCAGAGTGTAAGTCTTCATTGATTGAAGATATACATTAGTTTGTGTGTTGCACATCTAAGTCATCAACATGCATAAGTGTTAGGATGTGTGCCTGATCACAGGACATTAGAGGATTCCAAGATATTTAGCTCACACCGTAACTTGCAAAACCTTTTCTCATCCAAGGGCTTTGTGAAGATATCTGCCAGTTGCTCTTCAGTGTTGACATGAATGATGTCAATATCTTTCTTCATGACATGATCTCCGAGAAAGTGATGACGAATTTCAATGTGCTTTGTCTTCGAGTGCTGGACTGGATTGTTGGCTATCTTGATGGCACTTTCATTGTCGCAGAAGAGAGGTACTTGTTTCATATTGATGCCATAGTCCTTGAGAGTTTGCTTCATCCAGAGAAGCTGAGCACAACAAGATCCAGCAGCAATGTATTCAGATTCAGCAGTTGAGAGTGATACACAGTTCTGCTTCTTTGAAGACCAACAGGCAAGTGATCGACCCAGAAAGTGACATGTGCCTGATGTAGACTTGCAATCCAACTTGTCACCAGCATAATCAGCATCCGAGAACCCAACCAAATCAAATTTTGAGCCCTTGGGATACCATAATCCGAGTGTTGGGGTGTAAGCCAAATATCGAAGAATTCGCTTCACAGCTAAGTGATGCGATTCCTTTGGTGCCGCTTGGAATCGAGCACACATGCAAACACTAAGCATAATATCTGGCCTAGATGCACATAGATAAAGTAAAGAACCAATCATGGAGCGGTATACCTTTTGATCGAACTCTTTACCATTGTCTTCGGGACCAAGATGGTGTTTGGCTGGCATTGGCATCGTGTAACCTTTGCATTCTTCCATTCCAAACTTCTTCACACAATCTTTGAGGTATTTTTCTTGAGATATGAAGATGCCATTCCTTTGCTGACAAATTTGAAGACCAAGGAAGAACTTCAGCTCACCCATCATGGACATCTGATATTGCTCTTGCATCATGTATCCAAACTCATCAGTATACTTCTGGTTGGTGCAGCCAAAGATTATGTCATCCACATATATTTGGCACACAAACAGTTCACCATCATATGTCTTCGTGAAGAGTGTGGGATCGAGGGATCCAGGTTTGAAGCCTTTGCTCTTCAGGAAGTCTTTGATCGTATCATACCATGCGCGAGGAGCTTGTTTGAGGCCATACAGTTCTTTGTTTAGCTTGTACATCATATCATGATGTTTTGGATCTTCAAAGCCAGGTGGTTGAGAGACATATACTTCTTCTTCAATCTTGCCATTGAGAAATGCACTCTTCACATCCATTTGATATAGCAAGATGTTGTGATGGTTAGCGTAGGCTAGCAGTATACGAATAGCTTAAAGCCTATCCACCGGAGCAAATGTTTCATCGAAGTCGATTCCTTCTACTTGAGTATATCCTTGAGCCACAAGACGTGCTTTGTTTCTGACGACTTGACCATGCTCATCTTGCTTGTTTCGATATATCCATTTTGTTCCAATAATGTTATGCTTGCGAGGGTCAGGTCGCTTGACAAGTTCCCAAACATTGTTCAGCTTGAACTGTTGAAGTTCTTCTTGCATAGCTTGAATCCATTCAGGTTCCATAAAGGCTTCAGCAAGTTTCTTGGGTTCTGATATTGACACAAATGAAAAGTGCCCATAGAAGTTTGGTAACTGTGTTGCTCTTGAGCGAGTCAGTGGACCAGGTGCATTGATGTTGTCAATTATCTTCTCAATTTGTACTTCATTTGCAACACGAGGATGAACAGGACGAAGACTTTGCTCTTGCTGATCATTGTCATCATTGGGAGGATTATCTTCAGTCTAAGCATTGTCTTCAGGTTGGTTAGGTGCAGAAATGATAAGTTCCTCTTTAGGTTGTGCTTCAGAGGGCATGATTTCACCAGTTCCAATAAGCTTGATAGATTCGCTTGGAGGAGCTCCATCAAGTGTACTTGGCAGGAGTTCTCTTTGTGAACCATTGGTTTCATCAAATCTCACATCCACAGTTTTGACGATCTTGTAGAGATAGAGGTTGAAGACTCTGTAGGAGTGCGAGTCCTTTCCATAGCCAAGCATGAAGCCTTCGTGAGCCTTAGGTGCAAATTTTGACTTGTGATGGGGATCCTTGATCCAGTATCTAGCTCCAAATACTCTGAAGTAGCTTACATTTGGCTTCTTGCCAGTGAGGAGCTCATATGATGTTTTGTTCAGAAGCTTATGGATGTAAACACGGTTGATGATGTGACATGCTGTATCAATAGCTTCAGGCCAGAACTTTCTAGGTGTCTTGTACTCATCGAGCATTGTTCGAGCCATCTCAATGAGAGTTCTGTTCTTGCGCTCAACGATGCCATTTTGCTGAAGTGTGTATGGAGCAGAGAACTCATGAGTGATTCCCATTGTATCCAGATAAAGATCAAGATCGGTGTTCTTGAATTCAGTGCCATTGTCACTCCTGATATGCTTGATCTTCACGCCATAATTGTTCATTGCTCGATTGGCGAAGCGTCTGAAGACATCTTGCACTTCAGTCTTGTAGAGAATTATATGCACCCATGTGTATCTTGAGTAGTCATCAACAATGACAAAGCCATAGAGACAAGTAGTTGTTGTTAGGGTGGAGTAGTGAGTAGGTCCAAATAAGTCCATGTGTAACAGCTCGAAGGGTTGAGATGTTGTCACGATTGTCTTTGAGGGGTGCTTTGCCCTAGTCATCTTTCCAGTTTCGCAGGCACCACACAAATGATCCTTCTTGAACTTGACATCCTCGATGCCTATGACATGCTTCTTCTTGATGAGTGTGTGTAAGTTCCTCATGCCAGCATGCCCCAGCCTTCGATGCCAGAGCCAGCATTCTGAAGCTTTTGTGAGAAGACATACAGCAAGCTGTGGACCTGCTGAGAAATCTACCATGTATAGATCATCTTTTCGATACCCTTCAAAGACTAGAGACTTCTCAGATTCCATTAGTACAAGGCAGCGATAGTTTCCGAATAGCACAATCATGTTCAAGTCACAAAGCATTAAGACATACATTAAGTTGAAACCAAGGGATTCAACAAGCATCACTTTATCCATGTGTTGATCCTTTGAGATTGCAACTCTACCTAGACCCAATACCTTGCTTTTACCAGTGTCAGCAAATGTGATGTGACTCTTGTCGGATGGACGTAAGGTTGAGTCCATGAGAAGACTTCGATCACCAGTCATATGATTTGTGCATCCACTGTCCATAATCCATTCTGAAGCTTTTGGTGACATGCCCTACAGTGCAGTTAGGAGGATAGGCTTCACAAAGAGTGTTGTGAAGCATATGCATTTGACACATACAAGGATTGTCACAACTTAGATCAAAGTTAGGACACATAGTATGACTGGTAAGTGATTCAGATGTGAAGTATATAGTAAGACATTTTATCATGCGTCCTTAATGTGTTTTAGGTCCCCAGCAATAGCATCGGACGCCATTGATTACAGGCTGGAGACCTTTCTCTGCAAAAGAAAGTTAATTCTTCTTTGCCACCCACATCTTCAGGGGTGGCTTAGAAGCAATGAGTCTAAGTGCATCATCTGAGATTTTTGGCTTTGGAGCCCTAGCAAATAGCCTTGCAGGAGATGAATGATACTCATATGAATAAGCAGAAAAGTTCTTAGTTCTATGAACATAGCGGTTTGAAGACACATGCTCATATTCATGAGTCTGAGTATGATTTCCCTGCAAAACATTGGCGTTAGGGTGACTCAGGTGAGTCCTGTATCTGTATGAAGCCTTTGGTCCATATGAAGCCATAGGTCTGGGGTTTGTCTTCTTCCTTGGTGGTGTCATGATGACATTCACGGGAAGATTCTCAATGTACTGCTTAGGTACCCAAATCTTCTTCATAGGTGGTCCATTCCTGCAGTTAGTACCAATATACGTGGCAAACACTTCACCATTCTGATTTTTGAACAGCTTATAGTTTGCATCAAAGGATTCATCAATGATAATGGGGTTAGCGCAGGTAAAGCCAGATAAGGTGGATGGATCTATTGAAGGTTCCTTTGCAGCAACCCATGTGGTTTTGGGATACTGCTCAGGCTTCCAGTAAAAGCCATCAACATTCATTTTCCTCTCGAACCCAACACCCTCTTTCCTAGGGTTTCGGTTCAGAATCTGCTTTTTGAGAACATCGCAGGGTGTCTGATGTCCCTTCAGGCTTTTGTACATCCCTATTTCAAGCAATGTCTTCAACCTAGCATTTTCATCAGCAATAGTAGTGGTATCCTCCGTAGAGGGGTTAGTTACCACATCAGTAGTTGAAGACAATGAAACAGTAGCAGCAGTGGAACATTCAGCAACAGATGTAGAGTTATCACGCTCAATGCGTTTTAGACATGGTGGTTCAAATCCATCCTGAGCGGGACTGATGTGTTGAGCGCGAAGTGACTCATTCTCTTTTTGAAGATCTTCATGAGCCGCTCTCGATATCTCAAGCTCTTGTTTCCTTTGAAGATAATCATAGGAGAGCCTTTCATAAGTAGTTGAGAGCGTTTCATGACGACTTTCAAGTTCTTGGTACTTAGCATGAAGATTTTTAATATCTTCAACTAAGGACTGTGAACGAGTCATTTCCGCATCCAATAGGTCATCGCTTTTGTCTAACAGTTTTTGAGTATGTTCCATAGCCTTTTGTTGTTCAGTTGCAATTTTAGCAAGTGTTTTGTAGCTAGGTTTGGATTCACAATCGGAGTCATCTTCACTTGATGTTTAAAAGTAAGCATCACGTGATTTTACCTTGGCACCACGTGCCATGAAGCAGTAGGTGGGAATAGGATCGTCTTCGTCATCAGCTTCAGCGTTGGTGTGGAACTCATTGTCTTCATTGTTGAAGATGGACTTGGCAACATAAGCTGTGGCTAGAGCCAGACTTGCAACGCCAGGGTCGGACTCCTCTCTAGACTCCACCTCCGCCTCCTCAGAAGCAGATTCCTCCTCTGAATCCATTTCCTTGCCAACAAAGGCACGAGCTTTGCCAGATGAGCTCTTCTTGTGTGATGAAGATTTGGAAGAAGACTTAGAAGAAGACTTTGAGGATTTCATCTTCTTCTTGTCATCAAAATCATATTCCTTGCTCTTCTTCTTCTTCTTCTCATTGTCCCACTGTGGACACTCAGCTATGTAGTGACAAGGTTTCTTGCACTTGTGACATGATATCTTCTTGTAGTCATGAATGGATGCTTCATCATTTCTTGAGCTGGATCGTGAAGAATTTCTGAAGCCCTTCTTCTTAGTGAACTTCTGGAACTTCTTCACAAGCATAGAAAGTTCCTTTCCAATGTCTTCAGGATCATCAGAACCGCAGTCAGATTCTTCTTCAGATGAGGAAACAACTTTTGCCTTCAAAGCGTGAGTTCGGCCATAGTTGGGACCATAGATATCTCTTTTCTCAGAAACTTGGAACTCATGTGTGTTGAGCCTCTCAAGTATATCAGACAGATCGAGTGTCTTGAAGTCAGGGCGTTCTTGTATCATGAGGGCAAGGGTGTCAAAGGAGCTGTCAAGTGATCTCAGTAGTGTCTTGACGATTTCATGCTTGGTAATCTCAGTGGCGCCGGGAGCCTGAAGCTCATTTGTGATGTCAGTCAGACGATCAAACGTGAGCTGGATATTTTCATTGTCGTTTCTCTTGAAGTGGTTGAAGAGGTTGCGAAGAACACTGATCCTTTGATCTCACTGGGTTGAGACGCCTTCGCTGACCTTGGATAGCCAGTCCCAGACTAGCTTCGATGTTTCCAGAGCACTCACACGGCCATACTGCCCTTTGGTCAGATGACCACAGATCATGTTCTTTGCAGTAGAGTCTAGTTGAATGAACATCTTCACATCAGTGGGGGTGACACCTTCACCAGTTTTAGGAACGCCGTTCTTGACGACATACCAGAGGTCGACATCAATGTCTTCAAGATGCATGCGCATCTTATTCTTCTAGTAGGGATATTCAGTTCCATCGAACACGGGGCAAGCAGCGGAGACTTTGATTATCCCTGCAGTCGACATAGCTAAACTCCAGGTGGTTAAACCGAATCACACAGAACAAGGGAGTACCTTGCTCTGATACCAATTGAAAGTGCTAGTATCGACTAGAGGGGGGGTGAATAGGCGATTTTTATGAAAGTCTTCAAAACTTGGAAGTTTCGAAGACAAACAATAGAAATGACCTAGTTGATATGCAGCGGAAGATAAACTACCATAAGCAAACCATAGTCAAGTATGCGATGATGTGAAAGTACAGGACTAATAGCAGCTAAGTAGTAAGGATCAGGATGGAAGATAGTATGAAGCCAATCAACAGTAGTAGTCAAGCAATGAAGTCAAACAGATACACAGATAGGCAATGACTTCACGAAGACAAACTTAAGTAAAGGAAGGGAGAGAATAGAACCAATCACTTGTTGAAGACACATGATTTGTTGGACCAGTTCCAGTTGCTGTGACAACTGTACGTCTGGTTGGAGCGGCTGAGTATTTAAACTCGAGGACACCCAGTCCCGGACACACAGTCCTCACCGTATTCTCTTTGAGCTAAGGACACACAGTCCTCGCCCAATCACTCTGGTAAGTCTTCAAGGTAGACTTCCAAACCTTCACAGACTTCGTTCACCGGCAATCCACAATGAATCTTGGATGCTCAGAACGCGATGCCTAACCGGCTGGAGGATACACAGTCCTCAAGTGTAATAAGTCTTCAGGTCACATAGACAGAAAGACATCACTGATGCCTAACACTCTTTGGCTCTGGGTGTTTGGGCTTGGTCCTCGCAAGGATTTCTCTCTCTCAAAGGCTTCAAGGTGGGTTGCTCTCAAACGACAAAAGTCGTGCACTAACTCTGAGCAGCCACCAATTTATGGTGTAGGGGGTGGGCTATTTATAGCCACTGGGCAACCCGACCTGATATGTCTGAAATGACCCTGGGTCACTAAGGAACTGACACGTGTTCCAACGGTCAGATTTCAAACACACACAACAACTTTACTTGGGCTACAAGAAAAGCTGACTTATCCAGCTCAGGATAAGATTTGCTCTCATTGTCTTCGCTCGAAGACATAGGATTTGGGTTGAGCATCACTTCAGTCATTCTGACTTAGTTCACTTTAATCCCACTTAATAGTACGGTGGTTCCTATGACTCAAGAAAGAAGAAAAGGAAACAGCGAAACAACATAGTCTTCGCGCTCCATAGTCTTCACTCAATGTCTTCTCATGTCATAGTCTTCAATATGAATATCTTCACATACCACCATTGTCTTCAATGTCTTCATACATTTTTAGGGGTCATCTCCGGTAGGTAAACCAAATCAATGAGGGACACTACCTGCGTTATCCTGCAATTCTCACAAATGCATTAGTCCCTCAACCAACTTTGTCGTCAATACTCCAAAACCAACTAGGGGTGGCACTAGATGCACTTACAGTTAGCAAAACCATTTAACCCGAATAGAAGAGAGATAAGAGTCCCGGAGTAAAGGCGAGGAATAAAAGATCCTAATACCACCCAAATGGCGACGTGGGCCCGTAAGCCACATAGCCATGTTAGTAAAAGTTTTGCAATGACTAGACTCAACTTCGGCCAAGGAGTTGGAAAGGGGGATTCCTGTAGGCAGTTGGCTCTGATACCAACTTGTGTTGCCCCCGATTCAATCGTACACTAATCATGCACGCAAACGTGTACGATCAAGATTAGGGACTCACGGGAAGATATCACAACACAACTCTAAAAGTAAAATAAGTCATACACGCATCATATTACAAGCCAGGCGCCTCAAGGGCTCGAATACAAGTGCTCGACATAAACGAGTCAGCGGAAGCAACAATATCTGAGTACAGACATAAGTTAAACAAGTTTGCCTTAATAAGGCTAGCACAAACCGGGATACAGATCGAAAGAGGCGCAGGCCTCCTGCCTGGGATCCTCCTAACTACTCCTGGTCATCGTCAGCGGCCTTCACGTAGTAGTAGGCACCTCCAGTGTAGTAGGAGTCATCGTCGACGGTGGCGTCTGGCTCCTGGGCTCCAACGTCTGGTTGCGGCATCCGGGAAGAAGAGAGAAAAGGGGGAAAAGAGGGAGCAAAGCAACCGTGAGTACTCATCCAAAGTAATTGCAAGCAAAGAGCTACACTACATATGCATGGGTATATGTGTAAGGAGGCAATATGCGTGGACTGAACTGCAGAATGCCAGAATAGGAGGGGGATAGCTAGTCCTATCGAAGACTACGCTTTTGGTAGCCTCTGCCTTGCAGCATGTAGAAGAGAGTAGAGTGAAGTCCTCCAAGTAGCATCGCATAGCATAATCCTACCCGGCGATCCTCCCCTCGTCGCCCTATGGAAAAGTGATCACCAGGTTGTCTGTGGAACTTGTCTGGGTGTGTTTTACTAAGTATCCAGTTCTAGTTGTCATAAGGTCAAGGTACAACTCCAGGTCGTCCTTTTACCGAGGGACACGGCTATTCGAATAGATAAAATTCCCTGCAGGGGTGCACCACATAACCCAACACGCTCGATCCCATTTGGCCGGACACACTTTTCGAGGTCATGCCCGGCCTCGAAAGATCAACATGTCGCAGCCCCACCTAGGCCTAACAGAGAGGTTAGCACGCCGGTCTAACTCCTATGGCGCAAGGGTCTGGGCCGATCGCCCATTGCACACCATGGGCAGCCGAAAGCAGAACTAGCCCCCTTAATACAAGAGCAGGCTTACGTTCCAATCCGGCGTGCGCCGCTCAGTCGCTGACGTCTAGAAGGCTTCGGCTGATACCACGACGTCGACTGCCCATATCTGTCCCGCGTAGTTGGTTAGTGCGTATAGGCCAGTGGCCAGACTCAGATCAAATACCAAGATCTCGTTAAGCGTGTTATTATGAAGCAACCGCGAACACCGACCAGGGCCAGGCCCACCTCTCGCCTAGGCGGTCTCAACCTGCCCTATCGCTCCACCACAAAGATCCACACAGAGGGCCGTCGAGACAAAGGTCCTTTCAGCCCCCAATCCGTGAATCACTCGCGGGTACTCTTCGAGCCGACCCGACTTTAGTCACCATCTGTAGTATGTATATATGTATAGTATATACCCACGATCACCTCCCAAGTGATCACGGCCCGATAGTATAGCAAGGCAGACCGACAAGAATGTAGGGCCACAGATGATAAACTAGCATCCTATACTAAGTATTTAGGATTGCGGGTAAGGTATCAACAACTGTAGCAACAATGACAGGCTATGCAACAGAATAGGAGTAACCGAACAGTAACATGCTACACTACTCTAATGCAAGCAGTAGAGAAAAGAATAGGCGATATCTAGTGATCAAGGGGGGGGGCTTGCCTGGTTGCTTTGGCAAGAAGGACGAGTCGTCAACACCGTAGTCAAACTGGGGGTCGCCGGTAGTCTCGGCGTCTATCAAAAAGAAGTAACAGAGAGGGAACACGATAAATAAAAGAGCAATCAAAGCATCACAAAGCGTAATAAGACAATATGCGGTGTTCGGTGTGCCCTAACGCGGTAGTAGTTGATACCGGTGAAGGGGGGAAACATCCGGGAAAGTATCCCCGGTGTTTCGCGTTTTGGGAAGATGAACTGGAGGGGGAAAGTTGCATGTTCGCCATGCTAGGGATGTGTGGCAGACAAACGGGCTGCGTAACTGGATTCGTCTCGTCATTCTGAGCAACTTTCATGTACAAAGTGTTTCCATGTGAGGTACGGTTTATTTTACATTAATTTTCAAAGTTTTATTTCATTTTTGGAATTAACAGAATTAATTAAATCGAAAATCATTTTATCACGTCATCATGATGTCAGCATGACATCAACGGTCAACTGTGGACTTTGACTAGTCAACAGACCACTCGGTCCCACATGTCATTGTCTGTTAACTAATTAACCAAGTTAATTAGATTAATTAACAGATTAGTTAGGTTAGTTATTTAATTAGGTTTATTAAACACAATTAATTAAGTTAATTAATTTAGTTAATTAATTAATTGATTGATTTATTTATTATTTTTATTATTATTATTTTCTCTAAAAACGTTTTGGCGGGTTGGGGCGTGGGGCCCCACTGTCATAGGCCAGAGGGCCTATCGGGCGCGTGGGCGTGCGGGCACTAGCGGGCGCTCGGGCGCTAACGGGCACCGGAGGCGGGCGCAGCCCGGCTGGCCGGGGTGAAGGAGAGCGCCGGCGAGGGCGGAGGGAGCGCGGTGAGGCTCTGGCGGAGGCGTTGTGCGCGGGAGGGGGAGTGGTATTCGGCGGAGGCAGTGGCGGTGCGGTTAAGGGAGTAGCGGAACGATGCAGGTGGCGACGACCACGAGCGGGCGCCGGAGCGCTTGCGGCAAGGGGCACAGGTCGCAACCACGGCGATGCGGTGCGCAGGTGCGGGACGGCGCAGTTGGTGCATGAAGTGGCAAGCCGATGGGCAAGCCGGCACGGTGGTGCTCATGCGGGGATAGAGGGGAGAGGGAACCGGCGCGGGACGAGGAGACGCGACGCGACGGGTGTGTAACGCGTGAAGTGAGCACGTTGAGAGCGAGGCTCGGACGGGCACGGCGGCGGATCTGCCAGAGAGGAAGAGGGAAAGGGAAGGGGGCTCACAGGGCCCTGTAGTTGAGTGAGTCGTGCTCGGGGAGGAGGACGAGGAGGCGACGATGATGGTGGGTGACTCCGGTGAAGCAGTGGCGGGATGAGGCGGCGACAGTGTGCGGCTGCGACGTGCGTGGACGGCATTCGGCGAGGAGAGGGAGAGGACGAGCGACAAAGACGGGGAGGCGGCACCGACGACGGCGGGTGGCGGGGCGGCTTCAGCGGGGGTTCCGGGCGGGAGCGGCGGCAAACGCCCCCAATACCGATCTGTATCAGGGAGGGGGCAGAGGAGGAGTGGAACGAGTGGGGGGAGTGGGGGATCGGGAGGAGAAGTGGGGCAATTAGGGTTTCGGTTGGGTGGACCGAGGGGTTAGTAGGCAGGGGCGCGGGGTTAGCCGGCTTGGTGGCCTGGTGGCCTAGTGGGCCGAGGCCCAGTTGGGCCGGGGGAATCCTTTTGGTTTTTTGTTTTATCTTTCACCTTTTATTTATTTTCTTTTCTGTTTTGTTTTTACAACAACAACAACAACAAAGCCTTTAGTCCCAAACAAGTTGGGGTAGGCTAGAGGTGAAACCCATAAGATCTCGCAACCAACTCATGGCTCTGGCACATGGATAGCAAGCTTCCACGCACCCCTGTCCATAGCTAGCTCTTTATCGATACTCCAATCCTTCAGGTCTCTCTTAACGGACTCCTCCCATGTCAAAATCGGTCGACCCCACCCTCTCTTGACATTCTCCGCACGCTTTAGCCGTCCGCTATGCACTGGAGCTTCTGGAGGCCTGCGCTGAATATGCCCAAACCATCTCAAACGATGTTGGACAAACTGTTTTGTTTTTAACTTCCAATTTATTTTAACTCTATTAAGATAATTAATTAGCACCTAAATTAGTGTTGTAAATTATGCCTCTGCCACAAAAAGTTTGACTACCAAGTAAATTAGTTTAGGATTTATAAAATACAAAAATCATTTATTTAATTGTTTTAGACACTGCGTTAATTACTTTTGAGAATTTTAAACAAGTTTTTAAAAATGTGGTTTCTCCACCATTATTACCCATGAACTACTCAACGCGTTTAGAGCATTTTAGTTTTAATGTTTGGAAACTTTTATTGTTTGGCTTAAATTTGAATTTGAATTTGAATCGGGTTTGAACTAACGCGAGATTAACAACAGTAACCATGGTGATGTGGCATCATTAACGTGGGATTACTGTAGCCTAATTATCTGGGCGTCATAATTCTCCTCCACTACAAGAAATCTCGTCCCGAGATTTAAGAGGTAGTGAAAGGGGGGAAGGTTTGGTAACGAATCTAGCAGGTTTTCTCATACTGGCTTGCTCTTCTCGAAGAGGTTGACCCCTTTCGTTTATGTCTTCATTTCTCTGCTTCAAGTCACCGTGATCAAATCGTCATCCTTTCTTTGGGATCTCCATCGTCCTACGAACGCGACCAAGGGGGAAAAACTCCGGAAGAACGCATCTCCACAAAAGCTGGGCATCTGATGGTGAACTCAATGGGAAATACACAAAGTACCCCATGAGTTGTATTTCAGTGAATTCCCTGAGTGCAATATACGATGGTACCAAAGTAAAAAATGGGTAGGCAATCATTCGATGACTAGACAGAAGCTGGAATGGGGGTTTGAACAGCGAGAATAACATGGTGTTTGATTCCAGGATGAATAATGTATAGATTTTAGCTCGTGAATCACATACAAAGCCAGGTGCACAGGATACATTAGAATCCGGGTTGTAAAGAAGAGTCTGGTTTCGATCCAGTGGAGCTGTGGGTTATGGGCCCACCATGTGGGTTGAAAATAGGAAGGGTGGTGACATCTTGCACAACCGCAACAGGGAGGCACGTCAGCGAACAGCTTGTCAGCTATGCTGGCAACAATGTCGGTACCAAGGACGGGGAACGAAGAGAGCAATTTTCCTGCTTGTGGAACGAGGCGAATCAATTGGCAAAGTTATCACCCATCGGTGGTTACCGGAATGTCATCATCAATAGTAACAGGGTCTTATAGACAGAGTGGTACAACAAGGTGCCTACCTAAGCAGGGAATTATCTTTGCTCAGTTAAGTTAGATTCAGGAAAGGTTAAACAAAAGAATGGAAAGGAAAACTTGATTATCAGATTAAACAGAACAATGGAAAGGAAAATTGTGATTACACACAATTATTAGGAGTATATCCTTCCCATGTACAAGCAGAACATGACATACAGGGTAGGAGAGCAAGTACCCAACCATTCAGATAATAGGCAAGGATTAATCAAGATGTTACCCATACAACGGTGTTTGGATAACTGACCAAGAAACATTTAGCATCGCGCCTCCAATGTTCTTGTTGATGAGCGGGGTATCATAGTCATGCTTTGAGGTAGCAATGATATGGTGTTTCAATCAAGGGCCAAACTTGGATATACAAAGGATTCATCAGGAACAACTCATGGAATAAGTCTCACAATTTCCTCTTGGAAGAATGGTTAACCTTGCTAAGATGGAAACTATAATAATAGGTCCTCCGGCCAGGTGTGCTAGGCATGACATCACCTTACCGGGTCATATAAAGACCAATGTTGTGACTCTTGGAAAATGTTCCAACCATCATATCTGACCAAGATTTAGATCTGATCGGTGTCAAAATACCTCAGACTCAGGATGCCTCAGAGGAAAAGGTGTAATACAAATTGACAAGATGACATTGTAAAATTCTCGAGAAATGAACTATGGAGGCGAGTTCCAAAACAAGAGTTAATCAGTAAACCAACAAGAGGATGAGGAGGTGGCTGATTGAATCAGCAGCAATTCATCAAGATTAACAAAAGATGGATTTCCATAATTATGTGTACAAGGAGATAACATTTGTCAGATCAAATGGTATAATGATGTATGCTCGAGGAAAACATACACAATTAAACATTGGTTGAAAGGTGCACCCGAATATGGGCTGGGTTGCACGACCAACGTTGGAATGGTGATTCAATAATCAATAGTCTGAGAATGAACGACCGATCATTAACTTCAAAACAAGAGGGTTGCTAGAAGGGTAGAATCCAAACATCACTGCTCACTTGTTGATACCCCGGTTGGAATCGACATGAGGACCCAAGAAAGAATGGTGATGGTGAGAAGTATCACCATACCAAGAATTCTTAAGAGGTGGTGAAATTCCCATGACATTCTTGACATAAAAGGTGGTAATATTTCAAGGCAGAACACAACACTAGCTGGAGAGCAAGTTGTATTCATAATGTGGACAAGTTCACGATGAAAGGAAGTCAAGGGTGTTGTCGATGATAAAAAAAATCATCGAGGGCAAGGAGGTATTTCTCATCATGAACACAGTTCACATCTCGGAAGAAGTCAAAGTGTTGAAAGTGATCTCACACATTTGCCGGGAGGTTTCAAGAGGATGCAATCAAACAACAACGGCAACAAGCAAGGAAATGACGAAGTGGCAAGTTATAGGATCAATCTATAAGATGCAAGCTCGGAACCAAAGTTGCCTTTCAAGACAAGTAACATGATGTTGAAGGCTCGACGTAAGTCATGCTCACACACTACAGAATTCGTGCACCAGAGAAGGATGAGCAAGCACAGTCAAAGATAGCAAGACCAGGATGCAGCCGATAGTCTAGGAATGACCAGATTGAGTTCAGAATTTCCTAGTAAAAATACTAGGGGTATTTATTTGTAGTGCGGAATAATTTCACTAGTCGGTGTCCTCAGTTGATAACAACCCAGAACCCGTAGAGTGACTACGACAAGGAAAGACATTACTTCAACAAAGTTAGTAAGATGTGGTGCAATGGCAAGACATCTTCGAGATACCAGGGGTAATACTCGAAGGTAGACCATGATAGAAGTAGAACCGGGTCATTGACCCATGACACTAGATACTTCAACCTTGCCACAAATAGACGAGGCACTGGAATGAATTCCCATCAGATATATCAGATTAGGACAGCATGGTCGGAACCATAACTGTAAGGAATCAATTTCAAGAATACCGAAAGACTTATACAGTTGGATAATCATTTGCAAGAAGCTTCCGAGACGGTCTACATCATTTTCATGGGCATGAACACAAAGTTCAAGGTCGACTCCCACTTCTTTAATGCATATCATTTCATTCACCTCTCGCTTTGATAAAACTGTAATGTTGGAATTTTATCTGGTAAAATACCAGAAGAGTATGACTCGTGAAAACTCTCGGGTTCACACAATTAAGGAAGGCATAGGCTCAACCCATCGGGGCTTCTTAGAAACATATACCACAAACTTCAGGGGTAAATAACTCCAGCTCGGAAGCAGAGCATGTTTGACCAAAGGAGAGGATACAAATTACCAATGGCATTATGTATCAGGGAGGATTCATAGGGCGGTAAAATATGAAGGACACTGTCGAATAATAATCCAACAAAGGATTTGACGGTCCATAGCAGAGCTAATGTGAGCATCAGCACACAATTGGATAAAGAAACAAGGCAAAGGCATCTAATTATGGAACATCTGAATAATTCGATGCTTAGATAACAAAGGAATTATGATTTCCAAAATGAAGGATCAGAAGCAGACGCTCTGATTAAGGATGGATAAGCTGAATAGACTTAGGGGTACAACCAACGGCAATTGATTGGTCGAGAACCAGCTCTTGTTCAAAAATGACGTCTGAGCCGGAAGGATGGATTCTAATTGCGACTGACGATTGCGAAAATCCGCATCATATTGAATCGGCGGTCTCAAAATGATAGTGGAAAGGATGTCAATGAATAATGCTAAGCATTTGGATTTAACCATAATGCAGGCAGACAAGAATTTCTAGAGTCATAGGCTGCAGAGGATTCTCGAAAAATCGAATAATATTTCGAAGCATTTTGTGAAACACCTGAACAACTAGGGAGAAACAAATCCTCGGTAAGTGTGATGATTAATTTGTAGGTGTATTCAAGCGACAAGAAACTGCAAGGCAGTAGGCACAAAGTATTCTCAGAACAATAGAGAAAACTTTGTGGTATCTTGTAATAACAAGATCAACGGGGACGATCGTATGAATGGCAAGTGTAAGTAGTTATCCATAAGGATTTATCGGTGGTCGGGAATAGCAAAAGTGGTGGGCACAAAGTCTCGAGAGAATATCGAAGAGTATTTTCGAAATCTTTTGGTGAAGCAGGCCATCATCTGGAATGAAGGGGCTCTCCAGGAGAAAGTATTTACAAGAACCTAGAGTTAGAGTTAGCAAAACCATTTAACCCAAATAGAAGAGAGATCAGAGTCCCAGAGTAAAGGCGAGGAATAAAAGATCCTAATACCACCCAAATGGTGACGTGGGCCCGTAAGCCACACGGCCATGTTAGTAAAAGTTTTGCAATGACTAGACTCAACTTCGGCCAAGGAGTTGGAAAGGCGGATTCCTACAGGCAGTCGGCTCTGATACCAACTTGTGACGCCCCCGATTCAATCGTACACTATTCATGCACGCAAACGTGTATGATCAAGATCAGGGACTCACGGGAAGATATCACAACACAACTCTAAAAGTAAAATAAGTCATACAAGCATCATATTACAAGCCAGGGGCCTTGAGGGCTCGAATACAAGTGCTCGACATAAACGAGTCACCGGAAGCAACAATATCTGAGTACAGACATAAGTTAAACAAGTTTGCCTTAAGAAGGCTAGCACAAACTGGGATACAGATCGAAAGAGGCGCATGCCTCCTGCCTGGGATCCTCCTAACTACTCTTGGTCGTCGTTAGCGTCCTGCACGTAGTAGTAGGCACCTCTAGTGTAGTAGGAGTCGTCATCGACGGTGGCATCTGGCTCCTGGGCTCGAACGTCTGGTTGCGGCATCCGGGAAGAAGAGGGAAAATGGGGAAAAGAGGGAGCAAAGCAACCGTGAGTACTCATCCAAAGTACTCGCGAGCAAGGAGCTACACTACATATGCATGGGTATATGTGTAAGGAGGCAATATGAGTGGACTGAACTGCAGAATGCCAGAATAAGAGGGGATAGCTAGTCCTATCGAAGACTACGCTTCTGGCAGCCTCCGCCTAGCAGCATGTAGAAGAGAGTAGAGTGAAGTCCTCCAAGTAGCATCGCATAGCATAATCCTACCGGGTGATCCTCCCCTCGTCGCCCTGTGGAAAAGCGATCACCGGGTTGTCTGTGGAACTTGTCTGGGTGTGTTTTATTAAGTATCCGGTTCTAGTTGTCATAAGGTCAAGGTACAACTCTGGGTTGTCCTTTTACCGAGGGACACGGCTATTCGAATAGATAAACTTTCCTATAGGGGTGCACCACATAACCCAACACGCTCGATCCCATTTGGCCGGACACACTTTCCTGGGTCATGCCCGGCCTCGGAAGATCAACACATCGCAGCCCCTCCTAGGCCTAACAGAGAGGTCAGCATGCTGGTCTAACTCCTATGGCGCAGGGGTCTGGGCCCATCGCCCATTGCACACCTGCATGTTGCGTGGGCGGCCGAAAGCAGAACTAGCCCCCTTAATACAAGAGCAGGCTTACGTTCCAATCTGGTGCGCGCCACTCAGTCGCTGAGGTCTAGAAGGCTTCGGCTGATACAACGAAGTCGAGTGCCCATATCTTTCCCGCGTAGTTGGTTAGTGCGTATAGGCCAGTGGCCAGACTCAGATCAAATAACAAGATCTCGTTAAGCGTGTTATTATGAAGCAACCGCGAACACCGACCAAGGCCAGGCCCACCTCTCGCCTAGGTGGTCTCAACCTGCCCTGTCGCTCCGCCACAAAGATCCACACAGAGGGCCGTCGGGACAAAGGTCCTTTTAGCCCCCAATCCGTGAATCACTCGCGGGTACTCTTCGAGCCAACCCGACTTTAGTCCCCATCTGTAGTATGTATATATGTATAGTATATACCTGTGATCACCTCCCAAGTGATCACGGCCCGATAGTATAGCAAGGTAGACCGACAAGAATGTAGGGCCACAGATGATAAACTAGCATCCTATACTAAGTATTTAGGATTGCAGGTAAGGTATCAACAACTGTAGCAACAATGACAGGCTATGCAACAGAATAGGAGTAACCGAACAGTAACATGCTACACTACTCTAATGCAAGCAGTAGAGAGAAGAATAGGCGATATCTGGTGATCAAGGGGGGGGGGGGCTTGCCTGGTTGCTCTGGCAAGAAGGACGAGTCGTCAACACCATAGTTGAACTGGGGGTCGCCGACAGTCTCGGGGTCTATCGGAAAGAAGTAACAGAGAGGGAACACAATAAATAACAGAGAAATCAAAGCATCACAAAGCGTAATAAGACAACACGCGGTGTTCAGAGTGCCCTAACGCGATAGTAGTTGATACCGGTGAAGGGGGGAAACATCCGGGAAAGTATCCCCGGTGTTTCGCATTTTGGGCAGATGAACCGGAGGGGGAAAGTTGCATGTTCGCTATGCTAGGGATGTGTGGCGGACAAACGGGCTGCGTATCCGGATTTGTCTCGTCGTTCTGAGCAACTTTCATGTACAAAGTTTTTCCATCTGAGGTACGATTTATTTTATATTAATTTTCAAAGTTGTATTTCATTTTTAGAATTAACAGAATTAATTAAATCGAAAATCATTTGATCACGTCATCATGATGTCAACATGACATCAGCGGTCAACTGTGGACTTTGACTAGTCAACAGACCACTCGGTCCCACATGTCATTGTTTGTTAACTAATTAACCAAGTTAATTAGATTAATTAACAGATTAGTTAGGTTAGTTATTTAATTAGGTTTATTAAACACAATTAACTAAGTTAATTAATTTAGTTTATTAATTAATTTACTTATTATTGTTATTATTATTATTATCTCTAAAAACTTTCGCGGGGGTTGGGGCGTGGGGCCCCACTGTCATAGGCCAGAGGGCCTATCGGGCGCGTGGGCGTGCGGGCACTAGCGGGCGCTCGGGCACTAACGGGTACTGGAGGCGGGCGCAGCCCGGCTGGCTGGGGCGAAGGAGAGCGCCGACCAGGGTGGAGGGAGCGCCGGTGAGGCTGTGGCGGAGGCGGTGTGCGCAGGAGGGGGAGTGGTATTCGGCGGAGGTAGTGGCGGTGCGGTCAAGGGAGTAGCGGAACGATGTAGGTGGTGGCGGCCACGAGCGGGCGCCAAAGCGCTTGCGGCAAGGGGCACAGGTCACAACCACGGCGACGCGGTGCGTCGGTGCGGGACGGCGCGTTTGGCGCATGCAGTGGCAAGCCGACGGGCAAGTCGTTGCGGTGGTGCTCACGCGGGGACAGAGGGGAGAGGGAACCGGCGTAGGACGAGGATACGCGGCGCGACGGGCATGCAGCGTGTGAAGTGAGCACGTTGAGAGCGAGGCTCGGACGAGCACGGCGGCAGATCTGCCTGAGAGGAAGAGGGAAAGGGAAGGGGGGCTCATAGGGCCCTGTAGTTGAGCGAGGCGTGCTCGGGGAGGAGGACGAGGAGGCGGCAGCAACATTGGGCGACTCCGGCGAAGCAGTGCCGGGACGAGGCAGCGACGGTGTGCGGCTGCTACGTGCGTGGATGGCGTCCGGTGAGGAGAGGGCGAGGACGAGCGACGAAGACGGGGAGGCGGCACCCAGAACAACGGGTGGCGGGGCGGCTTCAGCGGGGGTTCTGGGCGGCAGCGGCGGCGAACGCCCCCGATCCTGATCTGGATCGGGGAGGGGGCAGAGGAGGAGTGGAACGAGTGGGGGGAGTGGGGGATTGGGAGGAGAAGTGGGGCAATTAGGGTTTTGGTCGGGTGGACCGGGGGGTTAGTAGGCAGGGGTGTGGGGTTAGCCGGCTTGGTGGCCTGGTGGCCTAGTGGGCCGAGGCCCAGTTGGGCCGGGGGAATCCTTTTGTTTTTTTGTTTTATCGTTCACCTTTTATTTATTTTATTTTCTGTTTTGTTTTTAATTTCCAATTTATTTTAACTCTATTAAGATAATTAATTAGCGCCTAAATTAGTGTTGTAAATTATGCCTCTACCATAAAAAGTTTGACTACCAAGTAAATTAGTTTAGGATTTACAAAATACAAAAATCATTTATTTAATTGTTTTAGACAATGCGTGAATTACTTTTGAGCATTTAAACAAGTTTTTAAAAATGTGGTTTCTCCACCATTATTACCCATGAACTACTGAACGCGTTTAGAGCATTTTAGTTTTAATGTTTGGAAACTTTTATTGTTTGGCTTAAATTTGAATTTGAATTTGAATCGGGTTTGAACTAACGAGAGATTAACAACAGTAACCATGGAGATATGGCATCATTAACGTGTGATTACTGTAGCCTAATTATCCGGGCGTCACACCGGTCTTGTTTTACCATTGCTGAAATGTCTTGTAACCGGGATTCCGAGACTGATCGGGTCTTCCTGGGAGAAGGAATATCCTTCGTTGATCATGAGAGCTTATGATGGGCTAAGATGGGACACCCCTGCAGGGTATAAACTTTCGAGAGCCGTTCCCGTGGCAGATGGGAATTTGTTAATATCCGGTTGTAGAGAACATGATACTTGACTTAATTAAAATGCATCAACCGTGTGTGTAGCCGTGATGGTCTCTTCTCGGCGGAGTCCGGGAAGTGAACACAGTTTGGGTTATGTTTGGACGTAAGTAGTTTCAGGATCACTTCTTGATCATTACTAGTTTGCGAACGTTTGCGTAGCTTCTCATTTTATTCTTGTATTCGTAAGTTAGCCACCATATCATGCTTAGTCGCTGCTGCAACCTCACCCACTTATCCTTTCCTTACACATTAAGCTTTTCTAGTCTTGATACCCATGTTAATGGGATTGCTGAGTCCTCGTGGCTCACAGATTAATACAACAACAGTTGCAGGTATAGGTAATGCGATGATCATGACATGAGAGCGATGTTTATTTGTTTTGGAGTTCTTCTTCTGCTTCTTCTTCGATTAGGGGATAGGTTCCAGGTCAGCAGCCTAGGCTAGCAGGGTGGATGTCGTTTGAGTTTCTGTTTGTGTTTCATCCGTAGTCGGATGTTGCCCTATGTATGATGTTGTTGTATTCATTGGGCATTGTATGCCTTTTGTATGTATCCCCAACTATTATGTAATGGTACGATGTAATGATATCCACCTTGCAAAAGCGTCTCCAATATGCGCTTATATCCTTGGTCGGACATTCGAGTTCCTTTAGGATAGGGTCGCATATTGGGCGTGACAAGTTGGTATCAGAGCCTCGACCGACCATAGGAGCCCCCCTTGATTGTTCGTAGTTTGGCCATTGTCGAGTCTAGAAGAAAACTATTTCTGAGTCTAGTTATATCTGAGAGTAGGAATTCTTTTTACTCCTCAGCTCCTTCGTCGCTCTGGTGAGGAATCTTGATGTAGGTGTTTTGAATTACTCTGCTTCCCCTTCAAACATTCTTTAGGATCGCGCGGTTAGTTTTTTTCGTTCGTTGGTTCTCAGCTCTTTTCATCCGGTGCATTTCTCGTCAAGTTGATTCGAGCCTTTTCATGTTTGCCAAGTTCAATCCTCAGTGTTTTCTTTTTCCCACCCGCCCACCTTTTTTCTTCTTGGAGCCGGAGTCCATAATCGAATATCCATCCTACTCATGCGAAGTATTTGCATTCTTTCCTCAATTATTTCAACCAGTGTTTTCTCTTCAAGCTATTCATCAGTTCTCCCTTCCAAGTTGCCTTTGTTTTTCCTGCCCTCCCGCCCCTTTTTCTTCCTAGAGCTTAAGTCTCTTTCGAGCTTCAATTTCATTCGTGTGGAGCCTCTTCAATCTTCCCTCAATTATTTCAAACGGTGAATCCTCGTTTCGTTTGACATTCTTCATCTCTTTTTCTTCTCCGGTGGACTCAATTCAAGTTTTTCAGGTTGATCATATTCCTTTCCTTGGATCAAGTGTTTTCCCTACTCGTTCGCCTCTCGCCAGTTTATCCTTTCGGAGTGCTCAAGACATCTCAGGAGATTTGTCTGTGTTTGAATTAATTCGAGGTTATCACCTCATTCAAATATTTCAATTGTTTCGGTGCATCATCTATCTCTTCAACATTCCTTTTTCAATGGTGTTTTATCGTCAGTGGGCCCTAACCCACAAGTCTTTTCCCAGGATCTTACCTGACTCTTCTAGTTATTGTGGAGCCATTCCTAATTCTTTTCGGGGTTTGATGTAAGAATGAATTTCATCAGTCAGAAGCTTGTCCAAGATCGATTTCAAATCATTTCATTGTTGGCTCAACCTCTTTGCTTTTCATTCTCCCGGAGTATCTCAGTAATTTTGATGGTGTTTCTCGTCTTCATTCTCTACATTTGAAGATCGAAGAAGAGTTTTCCCTCTAAATCTTGCCCGTTCTCTCGAAGATTCGTGGTTCTAGCTTCATGTTATCCTATCGAATTATTACATTTGTCAGATATAGTTTTCTTACCCATCCGGTGTATGTCACGAGTTGTTTTCCGTTTCTTTTCACCGGAGGCCATCATTCCAGAAGAATTCTTCGTCCTCACATTTCAGCTACCGTTATCCTGTGATCCCGTTGTTTCGTTCAAGTGTTCTTTAATCAGCTCGAGTTCTTCCCATTCTCTTGTATCTAAATCCCCTCAAGCATATTTGTTCCTCTAATTCTTCCCGGTGATTCATTCTCTTCCATCAGTCATTTTCGAATTCTTATGGTGGTTCATTCAGATTCTTTTTCCTTTGTTATCATATCAATTCATTCGTTCTTTTCAATCCTACCGGTGGTTCATGAAGACTTTCTCAAGTTTTGTGCTATATCCCCCATAATCCTTTTCCAATAAGAATAAGTAGTACACAAAAATCCATTGCTTGTCATCAATTTAATTTGATGAAGGTTAAGCATACAATAAATCTTATTCTTATTTCTTCCAAGTGATTAATCCCTTCCTTTGGAGTTTCTTCATGATGAATAATTTTGTGGTTCGAAGTGTTTTCATCTTTTCTTTTCCAGACTTCAAATTTCCTCGGCCATTTCGTCGGAACCTCCATCTAAATCACCGCAAGGCTCATCTTATTCTTTCATGCTTCATTCTATCTCGTCATCCTTTTGTTACCGGCATTCTTCATGGTGGTTCTTCATGATTTAATTCATTCTTCAATAGTTCATCAAGTTTTTGTTGGAAGAGTTCAAGTATCTTTTCTTCTCGCGTCTCAAAGTGCAATTAATTCTCCGTATTCTTCTGAAGTGGAGTTTTGCATTTCTTCGTTCTTCTAAGATATTCAGACTTTTGTTGTGGTATAATTTCACCTCAAGTTTTGACATGTTTTTGATAAGTCCACAACAAGCTTATTCTTTCGTTGTTCATTTTCTCAACAACTCCATTCAATCCTTCCTTCTAAGTTCTTTTCATTCCATTCTTTCAATTCTTCCGGAGGCATTGCGTTGTTGATCTCGTCAAGTGTCATCTCATTGGGTGAATTTCGTGTTCTAATCCTTCCATTTTCAGCCAGAGTGCTGCCTAAATTCTTATGTTCTTATTCCTTTTCTATCTGTTCTAACCGATGTGGTTTCAGAGTCTATCTTGTTTCCATGAGCTTTTGATTCTTTTCATATTCGCCGTTCCTCTTTCTACCCGAGTGCTCACGACTTGGTTCATCTTTTCTCTTGTGTTCTTACTTCACCTCTTCCTCTTTCTCTTCCTTCTCGTTCCTAAGATCTCGAGATGAGATCTCTTGTTAGTGGAGGAGATTTGTAACACCCAGAGACCGATGTGCCAGGTGTCTTCCAGTTATTCACCGTCGTTGCCATGTCATTTGCTTGCGTGTTGCATTTTGCCATGTCATCGTCTGCTTTTCATCTGCATGTTTTTCATAACTTGCATCCGTTCGGGTGCCCCTGGTTCTCTCCGTTGTCCGTTCTGAGCCCAACCATACTCACTTGCATCTCGCTGCCCCTCTCAGACCTTATTTTATGAGCCGCAGAAAAACATTCTCGGAATGGGCAGAGATTTGCCGAGTGGCCTTGGTATATCACCAGTAGACCGCCTGTCAAATTTCGTTCCATTTGAAGGTCGTTTGATGCCCCAACGGTTAACCGGGTAGCCGCAAAACCCCCCTTCTCTTTGCAGCCCAGCACCCCTCCACACAGCCCACCTAGCCCACCAAACTCCCCTCCATGCTCTCTGTCATTGGATCATGATCATGTGGGCGAAAACCGCACGCCATTTGGACTCTCCTAGCCCCCTCTACCTATAAATAGGTCCTCCCTCTCCATTTTCGCGGATGAAACCCTAGCCATCTTCCTCCTCCCGTAGCCGGACATGTCCACCGTGCCACCGGACGCATCCACAGCCGCCTCTACGTCGCCCGAGCCAATCCGGTGCCTCCACCTCTGCCCCGCCGCCTCCTGGACCAACCCCGCGTCGCCAAGTGTCACCCCACCGTCCTCCCCACGCCCTCCTCTGTCGCGGCCCGCCAGATCCCGCCGCCGCCGCGCTCGCCCGTGCCTCCATCCCCGCCGCCAGCGCGCCTCCATCCCCTCCGCGTCTCCCCACAGCTTGCTAGAGCTCCACCGCCTGCCGGAGTTCCTCCCAGGCTGGACCCCGCCCCGTCACTCTCTCCTCCTCCTACCCTCGTCTTTCTCTCTCTCACTCGCCTTCCTCTCTCTCTCCAGGTCACCGCCGACCGTCTCCCTAGCCAGATCCGGCCTGGCCGCAGCCAGATCCGCCCATCCCTGCCTGGTTCCCGCCGTCCAGGCCTCCTCCTCGGCGACCGGTGGCCGGATCTTGCCATGACCTCACTAGGCCTCCTCCTGTCGGGGGAGATGACGAGCGCCCGCGCGTGGTCTCGCCTTGCCCCGGTCCAGCAGCGCCCGCCCCAACCGGCGTGCTTCCTTCCTGGGCTTGGCCCAATGTGAGCAGCTCCACAATCCCCACTTTCGGTCCAACATAGTTTTTTCTTCAGATCTGCGAATTTTGACCAAGTTCCTGAAATTGTGAGCATTATGTGTGCATGTTTGAGTGATGATATCTTTGTGCATGTCTACCCTATGCTAATGTATGATATGTCAAAATGTTCATCTCAGAGTGCTCTTCATGATGGAGTAGTTTGCATGCATGTTCTTGTTAATATTGATGTCTTAGTATTCGTCGCAAAACTTCTAAGTGATATAAATTGCTGGAATCTGCTGATTGTCAACATCATTTGTGCATCTTATGAGTACTATAACTTTGTCTCTGTGGATACTATGATGATGATCTTGACATGAACATGTTCTGCTCTTCATGCTGTACATGTTGATGTGCTTTGCATTCATGTTACGGTGCATCTTGATACCTTAATATCAGTTGCAAAAGTGCATGTTCTTGGTAACTGCTGAAAACTGTTGTAACTTGCTGATTGTCTTTTTTATTGCTTTTTGTGTGTGCACCCTATGAGTATGATGTCTACATGTTTTAGGAGCATAATTATGCCATCTTTACATGGGTTCAAGCTTGTGACTTGTAGCGAGTGCAACAAGCTTGTGAAGTGGGCTACTTGCTGTTAATGTTTTGTCAAGTCTGTTTCTGTCATATCATGATGCCTTGTTTGCTTGATGCTACCAATTAATCCATGCATAATCTGGAGATGCTTAGTTGACATGTATTGATGTACATGCTATGATATACCACGATGTGCCTTTTGATGCCCTATATATGTCATGTAGCATATGTTTTCATTTCCATGAACATGCTTATACAATGTTCCAGATTTCTGTTAATTTCATGATGCCTTGCTGTGAGCTTGTTATTGAGAGATCGATGCCTCTTCTGGAGATGCTCCAATGACATGTTTTGAACTATGCTATGAATAATTTTTTCACATGCATTGGTTGTTAATTTTGGATGTCATATTCCTGTGTTCCATGATTGCAAACATGCTATCATAATATTGTTGTTTTACACGCTGAAACTGTTTGAACATTCAATCTTGTCATGTTGGTTCCCACTAATCCATGAGCCATATGTATATGACGCCATGATGTTATTTGCTCTTTGTTATGTTTACTTTGATGCCATGCCCTTGGTTTCTATGTTTACTTGCTGTAGATTGTCTATTTCTTGCTCTCAACATGCCATGATATTAACTCTACTCATGCATATGCTCCTGTGTTATAAAGTTGTTTTTTTGCATTGATCATATTGGTTTAGTATTGATGCCTATGAACCTGAACCTTAATGATATTTGAAGTATGTTATCTGTAAATGAAGTGCATGTCAAGTTTGTGCTCTTATGATTCCTGTAGCATGTTGTTTTGATGTTTGCAAAGTGTCTACTTGCTGTTTTGGGCCAATTGTTGTTATATCTTGTTTGGAGTGTATGTGTTGCATCGTTGCTCCGTTTTGTGTGAAAATTGCTTAGAATTGCATGTAGTTTCATCTCATGTTGAATCCGTGATTTGAGAGTGATTGCTTGATGTTTGAATGCATTTTGCATCAATGCCATGTTTGACTTGTTTTGCTCATATCTTCTAGGTCGTAGCTCCGAACTAAATGAACTTTATATGAAACTCTACTCTTAAATTGCTGTTTATCAACTTGAACATAAGGTTTATTCAGATTTGGACCAATTTCTAAATTTGCATATGAGGACTTACTGGATTTGTTATATGTTGTTTCCAACCTCATTTAAACTTGCTTTGATGTGATATTCTTGTATGCATCATCTCTTGCCATGAGTAGCGTCATATAGACTTTGTCATGCGTCATGCTTGGTTGTGCATCATCATGTTTATGTGTTGTGTGTTTACCATGTCGTTTGCTTCTTTCCGGTTGTGCTTCTTCTCGTTAGTTTTGTTGCGATCGTGAGGATTCGTTCGACTACGCTTGGTTCGTCTTCGCCCATTCGTCTTCTTCATGGACTCGTTCCTCTTTCTAGCGGGATTTCAGGCAAGATGACCGTTACCCTCGATCTCACTACTATCATTGCTATGCTAGTTGCTTCGTTGTATCGCTATGCTGCGCTACCTATCACTTGTTTATCAAGCTTCCCAAATTGCCATGTCAGTCTCTAATCTTTTTCACCCTTCCTAGCAAACCGTTGTTTGGCTATGTTACCGCTTTTGCTCAGCCCCTCTTATAGCGTTGTTAGTTGCACGTGAAGTTGAAGATTGCTCCATGTTGGAACCTGGTTATGTTGGGATATCACAATATCTCTTAGTTAATTAATGCATCTATATACTTGGTAAAGGTTGGAAGGCTCGGCCTTATGCCTGGTGTTTTGTTCCACTCCTGTGGCCTTAGTTTCTGTCATACCGGTGTTATGTGCCTTGATTTTGTGTTCCTTACGCGGTCGGGTTTATGGGAACCCCTTGATAGTTCGCTTTGAATAAAACTCCTCCAGCAAGGCCCAACCTTGGTTTTACATTTGCCTAGCAACCTATGACCTTTCCCTTGGGAGTAATTAACCCGAGGGTCGTCTTTATTTTAACCCCCCTGGGCCAGTGCTTCTCTAAGTGTTGGTCCGAATTAGAGCCACTTGCAGCGCCACCTCGGGGAAACATGAGGGCTGGTTTTAGCTGTACGCAGTGTTCATCCGGCGTGCCCTGAGAATGAGATATGTGCAGCTCCTATCGGGATTTTTCGGCACATCCGGGCGGTCTTGCTGGTCTTGTTTTACCATTGCCGAAATGTCTTGTATCTGGGATTCCGAGACTGATGAGGTCTTCCCGGGAGAAGGAATATCCTTCGCTGATCGTGAGAGTTTATGATGGGCTAAGTTCGGACACCCCTGCAGGGTATAAACTTTTGAGAGCCCTGCCTGAGGTTATGTGGAAGATGGGAATTTGTTAATATCTGTTGTAGAGACTTGACACTTGAATTAATTAAAATGCATCAACCGCGTGTGTAGCCGTGATGGTCTCTTCTCGTTGGAGTACAGGAAGTGAACACGGTTTGGGTTATGTTTGGACGTAAGTAGTTTCCGGATCACTTCTTGATCATTACTAGTTGGCGAACGTTTGCGTAGCTTCTCATTATATTCTTGTATTCGTAAGTTAGCCACCATATCATGCTTAGTCGTTGTTGCAACCTCACCCACTTATCCTTTCCTTATCCATTAAGCTTTGCTAGTCTTGATACCCATGGTAATGGGATTGCTGAGTCCTCGTGGCTCACAGATTACTACAACAACAATTGCAGCTACAGGTAATGCGATGATCATGACGCGAGAGCGATGTTTATTTGTTTTGGAGTTCTTCTTCTGCTTCTTCTTTGATTAGGGGATATGTTCAGGTCGGCAGCCTAGGCTAGCAGGGTGGATGTCGTTTGAGTTTCTATTTGTGTTTCCCTCCGTAGTCGGATGTTGCCCTATGTATGATGTTGTTGTATTCATGTGGCATTGTATGCCTTTTGTATGTATCCCCAACTATTATGTAATGGTATGATGTAATGATATCCACATTGCAAAAGCGTCTCCAATATGTGCTTCTATCCTTGGTGGGACCTTCGAGTTCCTTTAGGATAGGGTTGCATATTGGGCGTGACAACTTGCCCCTCTGCCCAATCATCCTGCTCGGATGCTGGTTCGACAGGGGCTTCTTGGTCTTCGTCGTTATCCGGAGTATTGTTGTCTCCGGTGCCGGTATTACTTTCTTTTTCTCGGTGCGGTTGAGAGCGGCACCGCTGACGAGGATGCTTTGGTGGTGCCACATGAGCATTATTCTCGACTGGGTATCTCCCGCCTTCGTCGTCATCCTCTTTGGATGTGTCCACCATATACACGTCGTATGTGGAAGTGGCCGTGTAGCGTACGGTAAGCGACGGGTTTTGGCTTTATTCTTTTCTGGCATCGTCGTCCATGACGTCGATGTCCTCGGAAGCGTAATAAAGCATGTCGGTTAAGTCCTTGACAGTGGCTATGAAGTGGGTGGTGGGTGGGACGTAAAATTACCAGCTCTCAGCCCCTAGTGCGAGCTGGGCATAGTTTGGCAGCGTTTCTTCTCCAATGGCAAGAGATCGCATTAAGCTAAAAGCCTCGTTTCAGAGTGGGGTCTAGACAGGGAAGCGAGAATCCATGGAGCGGGGCGGGACAGGAGTTCCCTCACCAAGCTCATATAACAGGGACCTCGAGAGTTCGGAGTTGGTGTACGGAGGTGAGTCCGGCTCGATGGGGATAGAGGGAGCCTGGAGTGACTCCGGGCTGGCCGGTGAAACGATCCCCACCGTATCTTCGGTGTTGAGCTCTATGGCTACAGAGAGTCTGTCGGGTTCTAAACTCCCGTCTTCGGACTTGATGAGGTGCTCTGGATTTGAGGTTGGAGCCTTGGTTGAGTCCGCAAACCCTTGGAAGATCAAGTCTCCCCGGATATCAGCGATGTAGCTTAGGTTTCCAAACCTGACCTAATGACCTGGGGCGTAGCTGTCGATCTGCTCCAGATGACCAATCAAATTGGCACGCAGTGCGAAGCCGCCGAATACAAAGATTTGGCCCTGGGAGAAAAGTCTCCCTCAGGGCGGAATTATTGTGGATGGTTGATGGAGCCTCGAGCCTTCTGGTGACGACATAGTGGAACTCTCAATGAAAGCACCAATGTCAGTGTGAAAACTGGCAGATCTCTTGTAGGGGTCCCAAGCTGTGCGTCTAAGGATCGAAGGTAAGAAGGAGGCAGGGGACACGATGTTTACCCATGTTCGGGCCCTCTTAATGGAGGTAATAACCTACTTCCTGCTTGATTGACTTTGATGAATATAGGGGTTACAAGAGTTGATCTACCTCGAGATCGTAATGGCTAAACCCTAGATGTCTAGCCTGTATGATTGTGATCCTGGCCTACAGACTAAACCCTACGATTTATATAGACACCGAAGAGATCTAGGGTTGTATAGGGTTGGTTATAGAGAAAGGAAGGTACATGACCCGAACGCCAAGCTTGCCATCCATGCAAAGTTGAGTCCCATCTGGACACAGGGAAGGTTCTTCTATCTCGTATCTTCATGGTCCATCAGTCCATCCTATATCACATAGCCCGGACGCCCGAGAAGCCCTTAGTCCATGACTCCCTCAGGGGGGGCCCAAGCTATATGTTTGAGGATCAATGGTAACTATGGACAAAGGACACAGTGTTTACCCAGGTTTGGGCCCTCTTAATAGAGGTAAAACCCTACTCCTTCTTGATTATATTCGAGGGTATAGGGGTTACAAGAGTTCATCTACCTCGAGATCGATTTGGCTAACCCTAGATCAGCTAGCCTAGCAACGTTGTGATCCTGCCTCCGATCTACCCTCCGGTTTATATAGACACCAGAGGGGCTTAGGGTTGTACAAAGTCGGTTTTACAAAAAGGAATAACATATCCGGACACCTATACTTGCCATCCACGCATATGAGAGTCCCCACTGGACAAGAGAGAAAAGCTTCTGTCTTGTACCTTGACAGCCCATCAGTCTGGCCCACATCAATAGACCGGACGCCCGAGGATCCCCTAGTCCAGGACTCCCTCAGTAGCCCCTGAACTAGTTTTCAATGATGATATATGCAGTGTTTAGATTGTCTTCAGCATTGCAAGGCGGGTTCCTTGACGAATACACATTGGCTTTCCTCTATAAAAGAATTGTATCCGGCTTTTCATAATGATCACAACCCTTAGCCGCGAAGGCAGGATATATAAAAAAATGAGAACAGTGTATTTTACTAACACCTTTTTCAGCGAGGCGTTAGACTTGACCCTTCGGCATTTTGAACTGTTTTCACACCCCGCGTCCCGTGTTTTGAGGCCATGCTTCATTGGCACATCCCGTCAAAATAGAGATCGTCCCCACTTATTACGGGGTCGTGTCATCAATAAGATTTTGGGTTATCCAACCGACTGCAGCACATACTCGCATCGGAAACAGGCGAGGTTTTAAGGCTAGTGGGGCGGGCGCTTGGTATTCACAGCCTATATACGCGGATAAAGATCCATCTTTTCTACTCCATGCCCTCTTCCTTCCTCAGCCTTCCCATCTTCAAGCTCCAGTGCCCAAGCTTCGATCTTCCCCACCGCCACCAACCTCTCCGGCCATTTCCGGATCCGGCTCTTAAGTCAAGTGGGTGGCCTCCTCCGTCATGGAGAAGGACATCAAGGAGCTCCGGGGGCGGGGTACCTGAGAGCGGACATTGCGCACAGGATCCCTGCTAAGAAGCAGGTCATCCCCACTCCGGAGCCCGGCGAAAGGGTGGTATTTATCTCCCACTTCCTCCGCGGACTAGGGTTTCCACTCCACCCTTTTGTCCGTGGCCTCATGTTTTATTACGGGCTAGATTTCCAGGATCAAGCCCCAAACTCCTTCCTCCACATCTCGGCGTTTATCATCGTGTCCGAAGTGCTCCTCCGCATTCCCTCCCCACTTTGGCTTATGGCTCAAAGTCTTCAACGTGAAGCTGAAGGTGGTTGACGGGCAGCACGCAGATTACAGAGGTGCTATGCTGAGCAAGCTCTCGAACGTCATCTGGCCCAAAGGGGCCTTCATGGAAACTGTCCAGATATGGCAACAGGAGTGGTTCTATATCACCAAACCCCGTGGCGCCAACTAGGTGGCTACTCTTGAGTTTAAATCCGGACCCCCGATGCGGCTCGCGTCGTGGATCAACAAGGGTCTGGACTGGGGTTCAACCGATGAGGTGTTGATGCTGCAAAAGCTCATCAAAAACATTATAGAAAAGAACACCAGCCTAACTGACGTGATCCAGGTGATGCTATTCCGTCGGACCCTTCCCTACCAACGACGTCCTCTCCATATGTGGGGTTCAATTCGGAAGGGCCGCGGACCCTGCAGCAATTCTTTGGCACGACGCACGAAGAGATCTGGAAGCTGCTTTTCAAGGCTTAGAAGTCATGGCCGGAGATGACTGACGACATCAGCCTCGACTGCGATCACCCGGCCTCCTCGGTAAGTTTTTTGGTTTCCGAACATATCTTAGTTCAAAAATCAAAGGAGTATTGTCGTGGATTTGTCACGGGAGATGTCCTAGTGTGAGGACTTAGTCGTGAGGCCAACGCATCTATGCGGTAGCTTTCGAGGGGTTGATTGCGATGAGAGACGTGAGGCGGATCAACACACAAGACAAGGATTTAGACATCTTCGGGCCCCGGGAAACATCATCCGGTAATAGCCCTCCATGTTGTTTGTGGCTAGGTCTCATTATGCTCATGAGGGAGCTGCCGCATAAGCGGGCTCCCCTTTAGTTGTGTCTAGCCTTCCAGATTATTTCTTGCCTCTCCCTCTTGGGGTGCCCTGCCCCTCCTTATATAAGTTGAAGGGGCGGGTTACATGACTAGTCCTAGTAGGATTAGGATTACTCTATTACAAGTGGAGTCCTAGTCTTGCTTCCTTTGTAAGGGAACATTCCTTACGCTTTCATCTTAAGCTGGCCCACCATAACATGAGCCGGACTTCTGGGCCCTGGGCCTAGTCCTCTAACTTACCCGCCGTCGGGGCCATTAGTGAGTCGCCAGGCTCATGAGTCGTCAGACTAGTGAGCCGCCAGACTCGTGAGTCACCAATCCTCCGACGGGTTACCAATGAAATGCCAAGTCCCAGCCGGGTCGTACTGCGGGGTATATCCCCGACATTAGACCCCAGTTTAATTTTGATTTATCCATGTTAAACTGACCCTGATCATCCTTAAGTCCTTGTCATTTCCTCCTTCTGGAAAGTCCGGGTCAATAGACCAACTTTATAATCAATTTGCGTGTAGAATAAATATTGTGAATAAAGAATCCACTTGAGTCGGCCTTCAATGCTCTGACTTGACAAAAATATTGGTCTTGAAATATTCAACTGATATTCAGCCGGCTTGTAGAACTTGCTGAATTATGATTTCCAAAATCGTCTGGTTATAAAAACTGATGATTTCGGTTCATGATTGTTGCCAATGCCGGGTCACACTTGATCTTCCTGATTTGCTCAAAACTGAGAATTTGAAGACGTTCCTCCTTTATATGCATATAACCTGTAGCCCCCAAGTCATAAGGGGAGAACATAGTGATAGCTCAAGACTTGCTTTAATATAAATGCTGCAATTTGGAGAAATCCGGGTTGTTCCTATAAGCCGCCAATCATAGACTACACATTTTGGACTTCCCATGTGTAGCCCCCAAGTGTCGGGTCATTATGAAATAATGAGCAGGGACTTTGTAAATATGATCATGTAGACTTGAGCAGCAACGTGTAGCCCCCAAGGGCCGGCTCAATAAGATAATACTAAGTTGGGACTTTATATATACTTCATTGAAAATAACATCATATGATGTAACCCCCACCATGGGGCTAGAATCCACGTCCATAAGGTTAAGAGATTTTTACTCTACCAACTGAGGAGTGGACCCTTCAATATAATGAATTAAGGCCTGTGTACCTTGAATTTTTTACAGGAGCAATTGGTAGTTCGCAAGGGCCGGCTCATTACAATGTGATGAGTCGGGTCTTCAATAAGGTGAGCAAAATATGACTTTGCATTAGCCCCCAAGTGCCATGGTGCATGCTGGCAGTGACATGAGACTTGCATATTTGATGTAATCTCAACTTGAATATGTAGCCCCCAAGTGTCGGTTCATAAGCCTGCAGCGACTCGGGACTATTCCTTCCATTGTAGAATAAATCATATCCATTGATAAAATAATAGCCATTGTGCTAAAGCGACTTTGAAAACTTCAGTCATAATACTGGTTATTGATAACCATAATAAAGCCATGTTGTCTATTTAAGATTTGAATAATATAATCCAGTATGAAAACCTCAATCATTCAATATTATCATGACAATCCAGCCGAGTTTGGATATTAAAGATTTGAATACCTTATTGACTGACAAGTAAATCTATAGTTTAAATACCCGGTGGCTCTTGGCCGATGGTGACTTAATGCGCATTCATTGTAAGCCGGAATTTTTGTAACCCGACGGCTTATAGCCTTTGAGAAAATCTAGAATGGATAACCCTTTTGAAACATCAATTTTGGTGATGAGCTTGAACTTAATCATTTCAATAAGTCATAGTTCTGCAAATCCTACAGAGTTTAAACAAATATATGCCTTGGCGACTTAACATCAAAAGCCAGGGCGGTTTATCAAACCTCAGATAACAAAAAAAATATCATCCTGCGATATTTATGAACATTGCCGGCTTATCATGCCAGTGCAGTAAGGGTGATAACCCAAAACTTAGAAACCAATACTTCCAAGTATTTAATATCATCATATACTGGCGGCTTATCGTCCAAAGCCAGGCTAGGTTAACAGAAACCACAGGTATGCTTCAAATATGAGCTATGAGAATTAAGGCTACATGGCCTAAATCACTTTAAATCATATGTCAAGATGGTAGTAAGATAAACCGGAAACAACATTCAAAAAACCAAGCAAAAAGAGAAAAAACGAGGCTATGCTTCGAATATGAGCAGGAAGCCGGACCAAAAGGGTTAATAGTTATGATTCGAATACGATCAGGAAGCCCCCAAGTGGTTTGTGGCATTGCGCAGATCAAGAGGGTACCGACAGCTATGATTCGAATAGGATTAGGAAGCCCCCTAGTGACCATAAATTTTGGCATTGCGCCGATCAAGATGGTACTGTCGGTGTCAAAACCGGCGGATCTCAGGTAGGGGGTCCCGAACTGTGCATCTAGGCGGATGGTAACAGGAGACAAGGGACACGATGTTTTACCCAGGTTCGGGCCCTCTTGATGGAGGTAAAACCCTACGTCCTGCTTGATTAATATTGATGATGTGTGTTACAAGAGTGGATCTACCACGAGATCAAGGAGGCTAAACCCTAGAAGCTAGCCTATGGTATGATTGTTGTTCGTCCTAAGGACTAAAGCCATCTGGTTTATATAGACACCGGAGAGGGCTAGGGTTACACAAAGTCGGTTACAATGGTAGGAGATCTACATATCCGCATCGCCAAGCTTGCCTTCCACGCCAAGGAAAGTCCCATCCGGACACGGGACGAAGTCTTCAATCTTGTATCTTCGTAGTCTTGGAGTCCGGCTATCCAGACACCCCCTAGTCCGGAACTCCCTCAGTAGCCCCCGAACCGGGCTTTAGCGACGACGAGTCCGGCGCGTATATTATCTTCGGCGTTGCAAGGCGGGTTCTCCTTCAAACTTCATGTTCCTGTTAGATAGTGTCCGGCTTCCTTATAAATGTTGTGCTCCTTGGCTTCTACGCCCAATAATGGCCTTCTTCCACGTGTCATATGAATGCGAAAAGCTAGGGTATCTTTACATTTTACCCCCTAGCCGTGCGAACGAGCCGCCTATAAGAGAGGCGAGGATCTAGATCCAGCTCACGCCATCCTCCATTTTGCACATCGCGGGCTTTGTAGCTCTTTGCGAGCTGTTCCTGGGCATCGAGCCCCATTTTGCGCTGTGGAAGAGATTGTTTTGCCTCGTACCCCGTTCCTACGAGGGATCGATATATCAAGTGGGCGGAGCCGAAATATGGCGCATCGCTGGGACCGGATATCTATCCGGCACCCCGAAGAAGGCGTCCGAAGACTGGCCTTCGGAATGGTTCTACATGGAGGACGCCCCTCTGTCGGATCCAGTTCGGATCGGCCTCCCGGAGTTCAGCAATGCTCCCTTGAAGAAACGCCTGAGTTGGTGCCCGCGGAGCCCTCAATGGGAGGAGGATGGGAGCGTCCATTATCTGATGGGCCGGATTAGGTTACTGGCCCACTCCGGATTGACCATGATTGGAATCATGGCCACGTGCATTATGCGAGGGGTGCAGCCACTCCAATATAGGGGCCACCCTATGTGGGACTTCAACAGGGAAGACGACGCCACCCGTCATGGCCGCAAAGGGCCGAGCTCGGCAGCCGATCTGGCAAAGATCCTGTCCAGCTTGTACAAGGGTAGGAGGAGGACTTTCTCCGCACGAATCCATTGAACGGATTCTCCATGAATAACCCTCGGAGTTGGGTAAGCGGGCGTTTTATCTACCCGATCCATACTTCCAATGTCAAGTATTTTACTTTGTGATTTCGGCGCAGGAGCTGCGCCGAGATGTGGAGGGTATACGAAGCCTAACTCCATAGCCCGAGGATCCGGAACGATCCCTTGATCCGACCTCCGAAGAGGATTCAGACATAAAGGTGGAGCTGATTGATGGGGTGTTCCACCAACTTAGCATGGACAATGCTCTAGTCGCCATTACGGCTGACTACCCCGGATTGATTCCGGCCTCCCAGCTGACTACGACCTAGGTCTTGACACCATCATTTGATCCATGCTTAATTCTGACCATCCTATATTGATGGTGCATCGCAGGAGGCGCCTTTAAGGCGGGAAGCCGAACCTGCAGCGGCTGACCAGCAAGGGTCAGTTCGGCCCAGCAGGCGGAAGAGGAGTGCGACACAAATCGAAACGTCACCGCAACGGTACGGCGCACCGTTGTTTTTAAGGCAAGGATCCCTATGAGGTATATTAACACTCATAACTCTTTCCAGGAGGAAGAGCGCTCGCCGAACAGTGTCCAGAGAGGTGGCCAATCAAGCCTCCGCCAGCCATGCTCCATCGCGTGGTCCAGAAGTGGAGGCGAACACAAGGGAAGAGCCGGATGCTCCTCCGACAGAGGATGCCGATAGGCTGTCCGCCACCCGATCTGAGGTGGAGAGCGCCATGAATCACAGGCGTCGCCGGACAGTTCTTCGTGACGCATGTTTTTCCCCGGAGGCGTTGAATGCCTTTGATGCGGGAAACACGCACGTCCGTGCTGCTCAAGATGGTTTAACCAGAGCCACGAAGTAGTATGTGAAGGACATACGGGTAAGTAGTTTTAATAGTTATATATGCTAGTAGCCCCCAAGACTTAAAATAGTTAAAACAACTGATTTAAGGATCATTTATTATGCAGGATCTTACAGAGAATAATACCCACCTATCCCAGGAGCTTCAAGAGTGCAAGGCCCAACTTGAGGCCGCACTAGCCAGCCCAGGGGGAGCCACAAAGGCCCCCGCTGGTAATACGTACTTCGAAAAGATAAGTAGTTAACAAAGTGTGGCGTGTGCGTAAATCTGACAATAATATTGCAGAGGGCGCCGGACTAGATCCGGACAAGCAAAAACTACTGCATCAGCTAAAGGCCGGCGAGAGGGTGCTTATGAAGGTGCAGCAGGAGAGAAACAAGCTCCAAGATGCCCCCACCCAGCTAGGAGAAGAGCTGAAAGGTGTTCGGGCCCAGCTGTCTGGCTCCGTGAAGAAGAATCAGCGGCTTTGTCGCGGCATTTATAGTAAGTGCTTGAGCAAATTCCTTTGAAAAGAAGAATTCAGCGAGGAAGTCGATTGACAAAAATGTGTCTTTAGGTGTGCTCACAGGTCGCCCTGCGGAGGAAATGCCTGGTTCAACGGGTGACCAACTTCCCGAGCTGGTGCAACTGCTCGAACGTGTTCGGTAGGCGATGAGTGGCGTCGTTCAGGCCTTATGGCCTTCCGTCTCCCCACCCGAGGGCCTTGGAGGGCTTACTGAGAAGCTTCAGGGAGCACGGCGACGCCTCCGTTTGTGGAAGATATCGGCCTACCGTCAAGGCGCCAGGGAGGCCTGGGCCATGGTGAAGACGCGGTAATCGAAGGCTGACCCGAACCACAAGGCCGAGGTCGGACCTGCGGGGCCTGATCGGAAGGAGATCCCTGTGAGCTTGATGTACGGCCAGGTAGAACTGGCCGCGAAATATTCCCAACAGGACTATAAGTTAGACAGCCTGTTAGATGGGATTGAAGAGGAGTACAATCAGTCAGTTTGACGATGTAATTTTTTTTTAAATGACATTTAGAATGCCTTCTAGCCGGATTGTAGATCGTTTGTCTTTGCGGACCATTTTGCTTCAACCTCGGGACCCAACAGTCCGGAGTGTGTCCGAATACCCTTACGGTTATAAAAGAACCGGGGCATGCATGGAGACAAGGCGTCGGGGTCATAATTGCTTTATCAGACAAGTGCCCAACTAGCTATGTTATATTACATGGTTAGTAAGAAACATCTTCCAGGGAGAATAGTTCCGTTAAGGGTTCCTTTCCCTGGGAGGCATGCCCTAAAGTGCAATGCCGGACTGCGAAAATAGCAGAAAAAGCATCTGGGGGCAGATAAATAAGTAAGTAACAAATCATCTTTCAAGTCACCGACCAAATATTCTCTTAAGAACGCTAGCTTTCGGCTTCACCCAGTCTGAGGTACACATCCGGCTGACCCGGCAGTAACAATCGCAGAGGTGCTCCCTTTACCTCCTAGGCGAACAATCGGGAACGTAGGGGTAAGCACAGGAGCCAGGCAACCCAGCTTGGCCAAAACTTAAGTCATATCGATGCATATAATGGTGAATAAAAGGTACATGCGGAAGTATGACACATGTATTGGGCATGAAGCCCGTGTGAATAAGCTTCTGTTAAAGAAGCCCCCAGGTATAATGAGTGCTAGGAGCACATCAAGTGTGTGCGAACAAAGTGCAAATCAGGCTAAAACAGGTATTGAAAAAAAAGTGGGAAGAAGGAGGGGGACAAGAGACAGTAAAAAATATAAGAAGGTGGACGGGGGAGTGAGACGAACTCTGAGTCCGGCGTTAGGCGTAGAATCTCCGGAGACGGGCTGTGTTCCATGGTTTGGCTCGAGTTGGTTGTCAGATGCGTTATGTAGACGGTATGCTCTGCCAGTCTAGACTCGGTCGATGATGAAGGGACCTTCCCACTTGGGCTTAAGTTTGTCCTTTTTCTTGTCCGGCAGGCGTAGAACAAGTTCCCCAACATTGTAAGTTTTGGCCCATACTTCTCTGCTTTGACATCTTCGAGCCTGCTGCTGATAAAATGCGGAACGAGCCTTTGCCACGTCCCGCTCCTCCTCGAAGGCGTCCAAACTGTCCTGCCGATCCAACTAAGCTTCTCTTTCTTCGTACATGCGCACACGAGGTGAGTCATGAATTATATCGCAGGGCAGAACTGCCTCTGCGCCGTATACCATGAAAAATGGTGTGAATCCAGTAGTTCGGTTTGGCGTGGTCCGCAGCCCCCAAAGTACGAAGTCGAGCTCCTCTACCCAGTGTGTGTTAGATTCCTTGAGGGACCGCACTAGTCTGGGTTTGATGCCGCTCATGATTAGACCATTTGCTCGCTCGACTTGACCGTTAGTTTGGGGGTGATAGACTGAAGCGTAATCGAGCTTGATGCCCATGTTTTTGCACCAGAGTTTAACCTCGTCGGCCGTGAAATTCGTGCCGTTGTCGTTGATGATGTTGTGGGGGACGCCGAAACGGTGTACTACCCCGGATATGAAGTCTATCACAGGTCCGGATTCTGCCGTTTTAACCGGCTTGGCCTCAATCCATTTGGTGAATTTGTCCACCATGACCAATAAGTATTTGTGCTTGTGGGTTCCCCCTTTAAGGGGTCCAACCATGTCAAGCCCCCAGACCGCGAATGGCCAGGTGATGGGTATAGTTTTGAGGGCGGTGGGTGGCATGTGGCTGCCTGATTAGCAAAGAGCTGGCAACCGACGCATCGTTGGACTAAGTCCTGGGCATCTGCCCGGGCTGTTGGCCAATAAAATCCTGTGCGGAAGGCCTTGCCTACAAAGGCCCGGGCTGCAGCGTGGTGCCCGCCGAGTCCGGCGTGAATTTCAGCCAGGAGATTTCGCCCTTCCTCTTCGGAGATACACCTTTGAAGGACTCCAGTTGTGCTTTTCTTATAAAGTTCTCCCTCATGAACCTCATAGGCTTTAGATCGCCGAACTATGCGGCGGGCCTTATTTTGGTCTTCGGGAAGTTCCTGCCGGATTAAGTAGGCTAGGAATGGTTCTGTCCATGGGGCAATTACTGCCATTATTTCGTGGGCTGAACGTGTTATTTCATTGGCTGAGCCACCGATTGTGTCAGAATGGTCTGAGTTAGGTGATGCAGCTGGCTCCGGATTGTTGTTTCCGGACTCCTCTTCCCATAATACGGATGGCTTAAAGAGACGTTCCAGGAAGATGTTTGGAGGGACGGCATCTCGTTTCGCGCCGATGTGTGCTAACACGTCTGCTGCCTAGTTATTATCCCGGGCTACATGGTGGAATTCGAGTCCTTCGAACCGAGCTGACATTTTTAGGACAATGTTGCGGTAAGCTGCCATTTTTGGATCTTTAGTGTCAAAGTCTCCATTTACTTGGGATATTGCGAGGTTTGAATCCCCGCGCACCTCTAGGCGTTGAATGCCCATGGAGATTGCCATCCGGAGGCCATGTAGAAGGGCCTCGTATTCGGCTACGTTGTTGGAGTCCATGTACATTATTTGAAGTACGTATTGGATTGTGTCTCCAGTTGGGGACGTCAAGACGATGCCAGCCCTAAGCCAGCCAACATTTTGGATCCGTCGAAATGCATGATCCAGTTGGAGTACGCACCGTACTCTTTAGGGAGTTCGGCTTCGGTCCATTTGGCGACAAAGTCAGCCAGAACCTGCGACTTTATAGCTCGCCGTGGTTTGTTGGTTATGTCAAATGGTAAGAGCTCAATAGCCCATTTTGCAATCCTGCCCGTTGCGTCACGATTGTTTATAATATCGTTGAGAGGTACTTCGGAGGCCACCGTTATGGAACACTCTTGAAAGTAGTGTCGCAGTTTCCGGGATGCCATGAACACCGCATACGCTATCTTTTGATAATGTGGGTACCGGGACTTGCATGGAGTTAGAACAGTGGATATGTAGTACACTGGTTTTTGAAGAGGGAATCTGTGCCCTTCTGTTTCTCGTTTGACGACGAGTACCGCGCTGATGACTTGATGTGTTGCTGCGATGTATAATAACATAGGTTCGCCTAGGTTGGGCGCGGCCAGGACCGGATTTGTTGCCAGTATGGCCTTTATTTCTTCGAGTCCGGCTGTGGCAGCATCCGTCCATTCGTAACGTTCGGTGCACCGTAGGAGGCGGTAGAGGGGCAAAGCTTTTTCTCCCAAATGGGAGATGAAGTGCCTTAAGGCCGCTACGCATCCGGTTAGTTTTTTTATTTGCTTGAGGTCTTTTGGAATATCCAATTGTGCCAGAGCTTGGATCTTGGCCGGGTTTGCTTCAATTCCTCTACCGGATACAATGAAGCCCAAGAGCTTTCTGGCTGGTACCTCGAAGACGCATTTTTCCGGATTGAGCTTAATGTCATATGCTCGGAGGTTGTCGAATGTGACCCTCAAGTCTTCTACCAGAGTTTCGACGTGTTTGGTCTTGACGATCACATCGTCTACGTATGCCTCTACTGTTTTGCATATCTGGGTAGCCAGACATGTTTGAATCATGCGCTAATATGTTGCGCCAGCGTTTTTGAGTCCGAACGGCATTGTGTTGAAGCAGAATGGCCCATATGGAGTAATGAATGCCGTTGCGGCCTGGTCTTTCTCCGCCATCTTGATTTGATGGTATCCGGAGTATGCGTCGAGGAAGCACAATGAATCGTGCCCTGCGGTGGCATCAATGATTTGGTCGATGCGGGGGAGAGGGAAAGGGTCTTTTGGACAGGCCTTGTTAAGGTCTTTAAAATCGACGCAGAGGCGCCAGGATTTGTCCTTTTTTGGTACCATTACTAGATTGGCTGGCCAGTCCGGATGTTTTATATCTCTGATGAATCCGGCTTCTAAGAGTTTGGCTAGCTCCTCTCCATTGCCTGTCTTTTGGGTTCGGAAAATCACCGAAGAGCTTGTTTGACTGGCTTGAATCCTTTTAGGATATTTAGGCTGTGCTCTGCCAGCCTGCGTGGGATTCCTGGCATGTCTGAAGGGTGCCAGGCAAAAATGTCCCAATTTTCCCGAAGGAATTCTCGTAGTGCGGCTTCGACATCAGGACTTAATTGTGCTCCAATGGAGGCCGTCTTTGTGGGGTCTGTTGGAGGGACCTGAAATTTGACTATTTCATCTGCTGGTTTAAAAGAGGTGGACTTGGACCTCTTATCGAGTATCACATCGTCCCTATCCACCGTGGAGCGCAGCGCAGTTAGTTCCTCTGCCACTAGGGCTTCGGACAATGCCTCTAGGGCAAGTGCGGCTGTCTTATTTTCAGCGCGGAGTGTTGTATCTGGATCGCTGGCGAGAGTGATTATTCCATTGGGTCCGGGCATTTTGAGCTTCATGTACCTGTAATGGGGTATAGCTTGGAAGATTGTGAATGCCTCTCGCCCTAACAAAGCGTGATATCCGCTACCGAATGGGGCCACTTGGAACGTGACCTCTTCGGACCTGTAATTGTCCGGTGAGCCAAACACTACATCTAGTGTGATTTTTCCTGTGCAGCATACTTCTCGACTAGGGATTATTCCTCTGAAGGTTGTGGTGCTTCGCTCAATGCGGTTCCAGTCAATTTCCATTTTTTGAAGGGTTTCCTCATACATGAGGTTTAATCCGCTGCCGCCATCCATGAACACCTTAGTAAGACGGAAACCGTCCACTATCGGACTGAGGACCAATGCGGCTGGTGCTCTAGCTGTTTGGAATTTAGGTTCGTCGCTGGCATTGAAGGTGATAGCCGTGTCGCTCCATGGATTTGTTGTTGCTACTTGGTAGACTTCGGCGGGGCTGCGGATTGTTCGTTTCCGCATGTTATTTGATGCGAAAGTCTCCAAGACTGTTAGTACCGTACTGGTACTGCTGGGTTGGTTGCCCGAGGCTAAAAAGCCTACGCCACTTTTGGCCACCTGCCGTAGTATCCAACATGCTCGAAGGCTATGTGTTGGAGTGGCACCCTCCATGCTGTGGATTTTGCAGGGTCCGTTGAGCCATCCCTCCAGTACGGTTCCGTACCCTTTAGGGGGTTTTTGCTTTTTGGTGTTTAACCCAGGTGCTTGAGTATGACGCACCCTTTTATTTCGGACTGGGGTTGTATTCAGGGCCGGATTGTCCCAAAACCTAGTTTTGGTTTCCCAGGCACTCTCCATCGCGCATTTTTTGTACAATGGTCGCTAGGTTGGCGAAGCGTGTAACTTCGCGACGACTCATGGCGTTTATGATTCCCTTGTCCGTGCAGTTGTTGTAGAACATTGAAATCGCGCTTTCTTCACGGCAGTCCTTTATCCTGTTCATAACCAGGAGGAATCTGGCCCAGTAATGATGTACTGTTTCATCGGGCTCTTGCCGTATTTGAGATAGATCGCTTATGTTTGGGTGGGCGGGTGGAATTAAGTTCGGAACCCCGCCCGATCTGAGGCTCAAAGGCCAAGAAGCTTCCGGATTCGGAAGCTTGGTTTGATGAGCGCTTTCCAACAAATCTGGTCCGATGCCTGACTTTAGGTTCAGTATTTGATTAGCATCCATCCCTCCGCGGAAATCCACCATGGAGGGATCTGGAATCCGGACGTAGTTTGTTTTTAACATAGAAGAAGAGTCACCGCATTGTTCCTCTACCACGAAAACATGGTGGGTAACCTGGGGAGAGTTTATTTCTCTCAGATCGGTTTTAAGCCCAATCTGATCGTAGTCAGTAGCGACTCCCAGGGCGTCGATGCGATCCAAGAGCTCGTTTATGGAGGAGAGCTGAATCGGATCTCGCTGTTCGGCGAATTCCGAGCTGACGTGAAGATCGCTTTTAATGACTTGAGAGGTCATTGTCGGGGCGGTGGCCGAACAGGCGGTCATGAGAAAACCGCCAAGCCGGATAGTCTGGCCGGCGGCCAAAGCTCCCTTGACGATGGCACCGTCTTTAAAGACGGGAAAAGGCATCCTTCCTGATGGTGACGGCACAGAGGAACTCTCAATGAAAGCACCAATGTCGGTGTCAAAACCGGCGGATCTCGGGTAGGGGGTCCCAAACTGTGCGTCTAGGCGAATGGTAACAGGAGACAAGGGACACGATGTTTTACCCAGGTTCGGGCCCTCTTGATGGAGGTAAAACCCTACGTCCTGCTTGATTAATATTGAAGATGTGTGTTATAAGAGTGGATCTACCACGAGATCAAGGAGGCTAAACCCTAGAAGCTAGCCTATGGTATGATTGTTGTTCGTCCTAAGGACTAAAGCCATCCGGTTTATATAGACACCGGAGAGGGCTAGGGTTACACAAAGTCGGTTACAATGGTAGGAGATCTACATATCCGCATCGCCAAGCTTGCCTTCCACGCCAAGGAAAGTCCCATCCGGACACGGGACGAAGTCTTCAATCTTGTATCTTCATAGTCTTGGAGTCCGGCCGATGACGATAGTCCGGCTATCCGGACACCCCCTAGTCCGGAACTCCCTTAGGTACCGACAGCTATGTTCTCTTTGGTGAATACACCTATATTTGAATAGGAAGCCCCCAAATGACCATAAGTTTTGGCATTGCCGATCAAGAGGGTACAGACAGCTATGTTATCTTTGGTGAATACACCTATGTTTGAAAAAGAAGCCCCCAAATGACCATGAGTTTTGGCATTGCGCCGATCAAGAGGGTACCGACAGCTATGTTCTCTTTGGTGAATATACCTATGTTTGAACAGGAAGCCCCCAAGTGACCATTGAAGCAAGGTACCTATGTTTGAGTTGTGCTTTGCAACAGACTCTCTTTGGTCCCTTTATTTTTTCCTGAGAACTCGAACTTTGCGAGAGATAAATTCTTCTTGAGCCGGAATTTTAAACCGGATATTGAGAGCTTCAAAGCTTTGTGAGAGACAGATTTCTCTTGAACCGGATTTTAAACTGGCATTCTTCATTTCCAACCAGAAATTTTCTGACGGCCTTTAAAATTTTCATCAATATAGCAGTATCCTCCGAGACTGGGTTATCTTCCCTCCACTGACCCGAAGTTCTTGAATCTGCTTTAAACTGGCAATCATTTACTGAGCCGTCTCATCATAGCCCCCAAGTCTCAAGGCGACTCAAAGAGTTGGCGTGAGATTCTCCATATTTGACCGTGATATAAACCGGTACGAGTCATTCAATAGCTCAATGATATAATAGTCCCTTTCGTAGTAGACAACTTGTCCTGCATTTAGAGTACTTGCAAGCCAATGTAATTGCTCTTTTAAAGAAAGCAATATATAGTATAAAAATATATTGGATGGATTTCACCTGATATGTTAAGACAGAAATTATCCACCTCGGAGTTGGTGATTACCACAGTGAAGCTGAAATCAACTACAGGCGAGTCAATCGCAGGCACGGTAAGCCGTGCGGACGGGCGAGTTAGACGTGTCGTGTTGATGTAAATTGGGCCGCAGAGGCTGCGGTGTGCGCACATTCATTGAACAACGCGGCACAGGCGAACACCAATGCAGAATAATACTGGTGCGTGCTCTGTATCCGTGGCATAACATCCCCTTTGTCATGAATAATTGTCTTGCATAAAATATTGCAAGCCAGAGTAATTGTTCGCAAACATATTATTATATACAGATGAAATAGATAGGATGGGTATCACCTGATGTATTCTTTCAGATGAAGTGACCGCATGACAATTTTCTGGTCTTCACGTCCAAACAAATAACCACGCATCCATCCAATTTTTAAGTGAGTCATGCCCCTCGAGCAGCGCATCGAACTTGGTTGTCTTTGTCAACTTGGCCTTTATGTAAACAGTACTCAAGGAGTACTACTTCGTAACTTGAAGTGATTTTCGGCCTCAAGACCTGATCCTCGGCGATAACGGAAGCAGCAGTGGGAGGCGCAAGTCAGCGTTAGTCGGAAACTACGGCTCGATATTGGAGCAGTGACCCGGCACGACAGCGACGCACGGCAGAGGCGAGTTGAAGCAGGGCTGCCTCAACGTAGAGGCACCATGCACGGAAGCTCGCGCAACAGCAGTACAAGACCAGGGTGAAGCTAGCTGTGGCATGGTTTGATGAATTGGGGTCGATCAAGGCGGATGAACCCATGGGGGCGGCTCATTAGAGGTAGGTTGCTCAACGCGGCCATAGTGGATGCAGCATGAGAGCAAAGGTGACAGCCGCATGGCCGAGGCCTCGGCTCAGTTCCACATCATTAGGGGCGGCTCGGAGGCAACGAGAGAGACAGATGGCAGGGCCGTGGAGACGGCGGCTTGATGGTGTCCGGCTCGTGAACAAGGCCGCAGCCATAGGGGCGGCTTTCGTCCCAGGGCGCAACGGCTTGAAGGCGGCCCAACAGAGGCGCATGTCCATGATGGGAAGGAAGATGTGGCTCCAGCGGCTTGGCTAGGTGGTGACGACTCGCTGGAGCGTCACTGCGATGACAGCGGCGGTTTTCAGCAGCTTGGAAGCGGCCGAGGTGACTTGGATGGCGTGGATGAGGCCACAAAGGTGCTGGTCATCTTGAGGCAGAGACCAGTGATGGTGGACTCTGGCAGAGACATGGTGAGGCCGCGATGGCGACTTGCAAACAGCTGGTGCTACAATTGTGGATGCTCACTCGGCTTGCATTGACGCTTCTGCTCGCATGTCTTTGTCAGAGGAAGTAATTGAAGACTAAACAATTTGATGCGTAGCTTCACATCACGTACTAGTTATAAGTTGTATTTTTTTCCTTTCATTTCCCCGCTAGGAAGTAGTAGCAGCAACATATGCTGAGATGCCTCGGGACTTGATGGTGTAGAAATTTTGTTTTTTATGCGGTTCAGATATGGCTGCAATTATCTTGCATAGGCGCGCCCCACCAGATCAATTTCCAACGCTAGGTACCCAACATGATCACGCGTGGAGGCGGGATAATCAATACAACTCCTAGTCGATGTCGGTCTCAAATACATCTTTGACTGAACTCTGCAGTAGCGCAACAACGGAATTTGATCTTCGATCGAATTCATTGGATCACCGAAAGACCCGTGCGGCGGCACAGAACTCGCTGGCCATTAACACGTCTACGTATCTATCTTTTACAAATGGAACTGCTCCACGCCTTGCTGCTACTGAACTTTTTTATTTTAACTGATGATCTTTGGAGTAGATGCAAATCCTTCCTTGTCGGCTCTTGTAGTAGAAAACGACAATTAAACTGCAGAATACTCTGAGTCCAGATCGCACCAGTTGTTCTGATGGAAACCAACCTCACCCGGACGGGCGGATCGACAGGTCAAGTGTGGCGACGCACACGAAACCCTAGCTTCTTTCGATATCAAACCTTCTCATCTTGACTGATAAACTTGTAGCTGCTGTGAATCCTTTCATGTTAGCTCGTCTTGATCTGCAAGATTTGCGAACTTCTCACCCGGGAAGATATCCCTCCGAGAACTCAACGCTACCGTGCGCGGGCCCGACGGTGGGTGCCAACTATCATGGATTTGTCACGACAGATATCCTAGTGTGAGGACTTAGTCATGAGGCCAACGCATCTATGCGGTATCTTGAGAGGGGTTGATTGCGATGAGAGACGCGAGGGAGATCAACACACAAGACAAGGATTTAGACAGCTTCGGGTCCCGGGAAACATCATCCGGTAATAGCCCTACATGTTGTTTGTGGCTAGGTCTCATTATGCTCATGAGGGAGCCGCCGCATAAGTCGGCTCCCCTTTAGTTGTGTCTAGCCTTCCATATATTTCTTGCCTCTCCCTCTTGGGGTGCCCTGCCCCTCCTTATATAAGTTGAAGGGGCGGGTTACATGACTAGTCCTAGTAGGATTAGGATTACTCTATTACAAGTGGTGTCCCAGTCTTGCTTCATTTGTAAGGGAATATTCCTTATGCTTTCCTCTTAAGCCGGCCCACCATAACATGAGCCGGCCTTCTCAGCCTTGGGCCTAGTCCTCCGACTGACCCGCCGCGGGGCGATTAGTGAGTCGCCAGGCTCGTGAGTCGTCAGACCAGTGAGACGCCAGATTCCTGACTCGCCAATCCTCTGGCGGGTTACCAATGAAACGCCAAGTCCCAGCCAGGTAATACCGCGGGGTATCCTGAGACTTCCATCCTTAATCAGGGCTGGACAAACAAAGCGAAGCGGGTCAAGTGTCCGGCTCTGCTGCCCGAAAACCCAGCTGATCCTTTGCTGACGAGGATGCTGGTCCTGGCACCGTATCAGGCGCCAGAGAAGAGCGCCAAGAAGAAGGGCAAAGAGGCCAAAGGTGGCCCCCGCCATAAAGGTACTCCGGACGCTGTGTCCGGAGATACCGAAGCTCTCTCCTCCCTTGAGGGAGATGAAGAAGAAAAGGAGGAGGAGGGAGAGAGCGATTCTCGCCTTAAGGGGAGGAAGAAGAAAAGAGCGGCCTCCATAGACCCACAGGCCGAGGCATCCAAGAGGGGGAAGATATCCCTCTCGGAATACTCGGATTTGGATGCCGAAGCCATCCCCAAGCGACTCCCCAAGTCGAAGCCCCTGGCCGATTCGTAAGTACCCAAGGATGCCTCACATATATCGGCATTTATGTTTGTAGTTTTCAATACATTATATTGTGTGCTTCAGTCCGGCCTTTGATCTCCCCCAACTATCATCATCTCCGGGGAACTCGCTGGAGCCGGGGATGGTGGACAGCGAGACGCCTCTACGGGCCTCTGCGCCAACCGCTACGGATGACACCGAAGTTTTGTCCCGAAGAGCCTCTCCAGGCCATGGAGAGGTGCGGGAGGGTGCTCAGACGGTGCCAGAGCTACTACAAAAATATACATTTCCGTGATGATATGTGTTTGTCACAGTAGGTCACGTTTTCTGTCAAGCATGACATCCATGACAATTTTATGACAGAATCAAGATAGTCATACCTGTGCTGTCGTAGAAGTGCTCCACGACAATACCAAAATTATCATCACGGAAGTGTCCACTTCCATGATGATAAATCGCGCGTCACAGAAGTGCTTTCGTCAAGGGTGACTGACACGTGGCATCCACCATAATGGAACATCATTAAGCTATCGGGTCCAGTTTTGGATCCGATAACCCATTAACAGCCGGGAACAATGTGGATTTTCCATGTGTAAAATCATCATTGGCTGGAGGAAACGCGTGCCGGCTCACCGTTTGGATAGATGTCATCCACTCATTGGACCGAAGGCGCCTATGATACGTCGACACATGGCATGGGCCAACAGAGGCCCATTCATGTGAAAAGGCCGACCCGTTTGACTTGGTCAAAAGGTGGTGGGCCGGCCCATGGAAAGCCTGTTAACGCCCTATTAGCATATAGCCCAGTTACAGCCCGCTAACCCAGGGCCTATTACGACCTACCATAATTAGGCCCAGTAGCGTCATCTGGGCCATCCAATATGATTCCAGCCTGTTTTAACTTCCAGCCCATGTGTGGCCCATGACGTCTTTCGGCCCATATGAGGCCCTTTGTAACTCTTGGCCCATTAATGGCCCATGGTGAAACTGGCCCGTAATGAACACTGTATCACTTTATACCCATTAACGGCCCATTATTCCATTGGGCCGTTTCTAGACCATGTTATCTTTCGGCCTTCTCAGGTCCCATTTATTCTTGGGCTCATTTCCAGCATTCGGTTACTTATGGCCCATTACTGTCATTTCCTGCTTGTGGGCCAAATTCAGCCTGTTGTTACAGTCGGCCCGTTTGTGGCCCGTTAATATGTTGGGCCATTTTCATAGCGTCATCGAATACGGCCTATTAACGACGACCCATTATGGTCGACCCATGAACGGACGATTCCAACTCTAGCCCATTTACTGCCATAATGCGGTCTATTATTGGCCCATGTTTGGCCAATCGATCATACGACCCGTATAAGGCCCATTGATGATATGGCCCATAGAAGGCCCATTGTTTCTATGGCCCGTAGAAGGCCCATTGTTTCTATGGCCCGTAGGAGGCCCAGTGTCACTACAGTAAATATGTAGCCCATGGTTATTGTGGCCTAGTTTTAAAAAATAGCTTATTGCGGCCACTAGCAAACCTCGGAAAAAGTACTGCACTGACTACAAGCAAACAAATAAACAAGACAACAAGGAAATAAATAAGCAAGCAACTTACGCTAGGCTATCACGGCTATTACACATATTACATCCACTGGGCATCAAAGTTCGCCACTAGTGCAAATATAGGAAACAAAGCAGCATATAAACGCTATAGCAAAACAAGTCCAGAACTAAAACCACTTCAGAAGAGCTCAAGAAACAATATCCTGGGTACCCATAATGCTGGCAAGATGCTTAGCAACCTTATTAACTTTCTCTTTTTTGGCACTCAAATCCTCCAGCGTTTGCTGTTGCACAAGAAAGTAAGCATCTGAATTTTGCAGGGACTTCCTCAGTCCTTCGGATTCTTGCCATAGCATAGCTGACTGATGCCATTCAGCTTGTAGCTGATACTGAAGAAGCCGAAGTGATTCAGGCAGCAAGTTCGAAGAGCTTGTGCCAGCGGTACTGCCCAGTAACTCGAACACTACATCAACGCAAGACTGTGGGGTTTTCTCAGTGTCTACAAGATCGTTTTTATCACCTTTCTTGGAGACCAACAGTGTTGTCTCACTATCTTGAACCTTATCTGCATTAATTTCTCTACCATTGCATAGTGGGGTGCTCTTCTCCAATATTTTGTTTGCATACTACAAGAGAAACAAGCAGACACATCATAGGTTTAGCATGCAGTATACGAAACTCATTTTGGTAAACCGGTTCAGTAGTAAGGTCGATAGAATAACAACATGAAACAAACATATATCTATGTACTATGGTCACTGTATTGTCCATATTATTCTAGTTTATGTTGCCTAGCTAATCAAGATAGAGACATAATTTAACTCATATATTTTTAAGACACAACAACATAGACAGAATATAAGTGTGAGAAACTACACAGCATTGGCAACACTTGTAATGTGCATCACATGAGAACATAACTGTTTGTACAACTGAAACTGAAATCAACATAGAGCAAGAGGTTAGATCAACAATCCAATTAAAGAAATAGGTTTAAAACATACCTGTTGCGCCATTGGAGTTTCAATTGGATCCTTCAAATTTGAAAGTAGTTGGTATGAGTAAATACAGTCATACAACAACAATGGAGTATGGACCATAGCTATGGAATCTGACTTGAGAACAGTTGCTCTTCTGCTTTAAACATGGAGTTTGGGTTAGCTGTGGTGGTCTTCGTGCTTTGGGCACTGCAGTTGCTTTACAAACTGCTCGTGTGGGGGTACTCTGTGGTGGACATGGTGCTTTGTCAACTAGAAGTGGATTACTATTCGCTGGGGTTGTGGCTAGATGGGTTGTAGCTGGTTCTCTGCCCAACCATGTAAGTGTGCATTCTGGATGAGTCTCAATTATGTGTGGTGGGGCTAGTTTGTGGGCCAGTACAACCATGGTTCTATGTCCATCAAGGGGTAGCACTGTCTTTCGTGAAGATCGGGTTTTTGTTGCCTTAGATACTATCATCACCCCCTCCAATTCAAATGGCTGATAAACAAGAAAAGAAATTGAACGTATATACATTGTATGATAGACAGATGTGGTAATTCACATATATGTTGTCTAACCAAATAGGACAGCATGACACAATTTCACATATATGATGCCTAACTAAACAGGATAGCATGACACAGTTTTAGATATATGATGGACAACTTAACAGGATATTATGGCATAATTCAACATATGATGAGTATCTAAACAGAATGACATGACAAAACCATATGATGTCTTTCTAAAATAGGTTGGGATGAAATAATTCACATACATGTTGTCTAAGTATACAGGATGGCATGATATAATTGACATAATTGATTCATATACTAAGCAGCTGGCACTCGCATGTATGATCTCTAAACTAAGCAGATGGAATTCAATATTTTGCATATGATGTCTAAACTAAGCAATGCAAGATACCATATGCATGATATGAGAAATATAAACATTGCAACTTAGAGCATACACCTCAGGTGGGATATAGGACTGGTCATCTGTCTCTGAATCCTTCTCTGTGGAGCTCCCAGTAACCATCGAGATATATGCTTCAACAGGTACCATTGCCTGCTCTGAAGACCTTGTTTTCACTCCAGATTTTTCCATAACCGGCTCAAAAGGCTGATACACATCAAGAGTAGTCAAATATAAACAGATTGTCAACAAATGGAATACGTATTGAAAAAATAGATGGCATGAGATAAATCACATATATGATTCCTGGCTACATGGCGGTGCATAATTCACATATATGATAACTGGCTGAAAAACATGGCATTGCATAATTCACATATCTGATATAGAAAGCAAATAGGAGGCATTCACACAAAGCATGTCTAATCTAAGCAGATGGCATGGCAATGCAAGACACCATATGCATGATGTGAGCAATATAACCCTGCCAAGTTAGAGCATGCACCT
>NC_041381.1:193934271-193988035 GCF_002162155.2 Triticum dicoccoides
GACTGGTCATCTGTCTCTGAATCCTCCTCTAAGGAGCTATCTGTAACCAGCATGAAATGTGCATCGACAGGTAGCACTGACTGCTCGGAAGACCTTGTTTTCACTCCAAAATTTCCCATGACCGACTCAAATGGCCGATGCACAGGAAGACTAGATGAATGTATAAACATTATTGACAAATGGAATACATTATGAAAAAAATATGGCACGATACAATTCACATATAGGATGACTGGCTAAACAGGATGGCATTGCATGATTCACGTATATGATGCCTGGCTAAATAAGATGGCATTGCATAATTCCCATATACTCCCTCCATTCCTAAATATTTGTCTTTTTAGAGATTTCAAATGGACTACCACATACAGATGTATATATACATATTTTAGAGTGTAGATTCAATCACTTTGCTCCGTATGTAGTCACTTGTTGAAATCTCTAAAAAGACAAATATTTAGGAACAGTGGGAGTATGATAAAGAAACCAAACAGGTGGCATTCACACAAAGCAAATCTAAACTAAGCTGATGAAATATAAGATGCATAATTTAAGCAATGTGAGGCGCCATATGCATGATATGACCAACATCAGCATGCCAGGTTAGAGCAAACACCTCAAGTGTTAAACATGAGTAGTCGGCTCCCTCTGAATCCCCATCTAAATAGTTATCTTCCTCTAGAATACAATCTGGAATGGTGGGAGGGGGGCCCCACTTCGCTCACCATGGAGCGGCATCTGCATGAAATTATATTCCCACGCAACGGTCTTCTCTTTTTCTCTACATGTTCAGTATGATTGTGTACAATATCTGACATGCATAATAAAAAAATAGTTAGATTTTGTAAGGCCTAAGGGGTGCATGCAAAAATCCAGACTGATGGTAGCAAACGAGTGGATGGATCCAAAACTAATGATAGCAGGTAGATTATAGCTTCAGTTTAAAAAGATAGACAATGGATCATCTATTGTTTGTTGCCCACCCAACATGAACCACATAGAAGACCCCAGATGAACCAGATAGTAGATAGATACTATTCGTTGCTGCCTCGGTATGAGACCCACGGGCATTTTAAAACTCAAGTTTGAATGATAAAGTAGCAGGTAATAATAACCGATGTATAACATAAGCAAACATGAAAGACTGAGACCACTCTGCCGGAACTATGTAGTCCTCAGGTTCATCTGCTCAGTCGATGATGGTAATGCAGTTGGCATGGCTATCGGCAATGGGGAAGATGATTTGAGGCGGCGAAAGAAAGTCTGCAGGGGGGATCTCTGCTGCAGTGAATGCTTCTGTCGATGGTGCACCTCACGTGGGGTGGATGACGACATGGCAGGAGCAGGACATAACACATAGAGTTTTCTTCGACGCTTATCTGGAAATGAAGTAAATTTGTAAGGGCTCCTTAGAATTGGAGGATTCTATAAACACAGGGACAGGAAAAACACAGGAATAGGATAGGAATGCACATGCAAAACTGAGCATTTGGAAACATAGGATTTCAGTTGGCCTGGGTGTTTGGTTCACATGAATTGGAAGAACACAGGAATGGAGAAACATGGTCAAATTAAAGTCAAACCACGTGAAAATGAAAAAAATAAGAATCTTATTATGCCAGCAATGCAATTAATTTTGTTCTTCATGCATATTAATTTGAAAAGGACGTGCAAGTGAATATTAAAATTCCTACGTTTTTTCTTTAAAAGAGACACCAAAGGAAAAAAATCCTCCATTTTTGCTTTTCTCCACTCCTTCTAACCAAATGCACGAATAGTAGTACCATAGTAGTTCCATAGCAAAGGATCCCTGAGGGATCAACATGAATGCAGAGTAACAAAGTGATGCGATGAGTGTACAACCTCTTTGGCATAGCCTTGTGGACCTCAGCATCATTGGGTTGGACGTGGAGGATGGTGATGCTGGTGTGACTGCTGGAGGCGGTGAAGAAGATCTGAGGCCACTGGAAATGGCGCCGAGGGTACTGCTCGGCTGTGATGGATGGTTCCGTTGTTGGAGTAGCTCCAGTGAGGTGTACGCCGGCGAGGCTGAAGCAGGACAAGACAAACAACATTAATCTGAAGTGGGACTCTAATATCATCTGCAATAGATGATGTAAATTACATCACCAAAAAGTGCTAGATATAAAACGCATCGGCCGCACCACGGCCGCTCCGACAGATGTTGTAAGTACTGTTCACTCTAAACTTAACTGAAGAAACTGAACTTTACAGTCAAAACTAAATTTTACTGTCGAAACTGATTTAACTAGTAGCAGAGCATTGCAATAGATGTTTAGGGTGTTCGAGCACTAGTAGCAGAGAAGCAGTGATCTAAATCAGCAGACGCTCGAGTAGGGAACGCACTAGCAGAGAGCAAGTCGTGTAGTAGCACCACGAGCAAGTGCTAAAGCAGCAACTCCTATAGCTGCCGGAGGCCGTGCAGCAGCAGCAACAGCGTGAGCGAGAGCAAGAGCAGAGCAGCAGCACAAACGAGAGAAAGAGCAGAGCAGCAGCACGACCGAGCGCAATAGCAGAGCAGAGCAGCGGCATGAACGAAAGCAAGAGCAGTGTAGAAGCGCGACCAGCAACAAGAACAGAGCCATAGCGCGAGCGAGAGATGGAGCAACAGCAGCAGCATCATGAGCGAGCGAGAGCCGGAGCAGCAGCATCAGCGCGAGCGAGAGCCGGAGCAGCTGCATCTAGTGCCGGTGTGGAAGTCACCGCCAAGGAAGCAACGACATGGGGGAGAGACGTCATGGATGAAGTAGCCGGCGATGGCACCATCGATGGAGACCCGCCATGGCTGCTCGATATCGAGCATCGATAGCTCCGTGAGATCAAATAAAACATAAAATGCAGCGGTGAGTCTAGACCTCCTTGGTGGCGTCGAGTTGGCCTCGGCTTCATCAAAGGAATTGGTGAGGGTGCTGCGGTTCCGGTGGGGCAGGTCAAGACGGCACTGTTGGGATGGAGGTGGCATGATAGATGAGGCGAACATCGGGGCAGCTCCTTGGAGGTGGAGGACGGGGCGGCTGATCTGGCAGGACAACGAGATCGATGACGGATCCTCATCCGGTACGGTGGACGAGGGACAACGAGCTGTTGCGTTGGATGACGTAGTCGGGGAAGAGTCTCCGGCTGGGCGGCGGTCGGGAGGCCGACGGAGGAGCATGGGGTTTCGCGGGTTTTGGCGGCCTCGGTGTATGAATGCGGGGAAATGAAGGGGAAGGTAGCGGGAGCCATGGCTTAGGGATGCGCTTGTCCGAAATGTAGGGTAAGTTACCAGCGTACCCCCATCGGTTTTGACACCGCGACGTCGAGCCGACATTTCCGGCTGAGGGGTAGAAGGGGGATTTCGCGTGTCTGGGCTGCAGATCGATTTCGGATGAGGAGGAAGTTTTCGCCCGCGTCAAAATTTTGGGATAACAAGGCCGACGCGGGTTGAAGAGGCGGGAGATTCAAAGCAGGTGAGACAAAAGATACTCGAGCTTGAAAATTTCGGGTTAACAAGGTGCGGATTCCTTGTTCGGCAGAACAAACTTAACGTGTACAAAAATACAATTCATACAAGACACAAGAGAGTCATGTCCCCTGTTACTATATTGCTATAAATGTCATTAAAAAACTACAAGAAAAATGTAAAAAAAATTGGGAGAACAAGATTACCATGTACAGTACCAAATCGATTCGCACTTGCCTCAACAAAAAAAATCAATTCCCACCAAAAGAAAGAGTAATGTCCCTTTTTATATGATTACAAATGCCAGGATCTCAAATTTCAATAGTTGAATCCATGTTATGTTGAATTCAAATATATCGTTAGGTGACCTTGCGGTTTATAATTGATGTAGTCGTACAATTTGATCTTCCATCATATATGAACATTTTACTCCACCCTATGAACATATATATTGTCGTCTACCATATGGACTAAATTTGAATCAATTTTCCTTATTTGAATATGATTGTTGTCAACTTATGCAATCATTTAAATATTATCTTGATAACAAAAACATGAATATAGCAGTAATCATATTTCACTATGAACTACATGTACCATACGATCTCCAATTCAAATATTTGTATCTATTTTATGTTCAATTCAAATCATAGTACATTGGTCTAGGTAGCAAGATGTTCGGGATAATCTAAACCCTGTTTTCATGTGTACAATTTTTGGCTTAATTGGGACAAGTTTTGGTATAAGCTTCTTGCAAAACCAGAGATTCTCTCAACAAGCCTTGTGGTTCCGAGAGGGAACGTGTCACCTTTGTGTGTGAAATGATATACGCTGCTTCCCCCTGATTTTCTTTACAGAGGCAACATAGAACTATATGAGTGCCCTGTTAAATTTTGGAATTATTCCGAGTTCATTTGGCCTTTTTATACATTAATTGAGTTTTTGGACATTTAATGTGAATAATCCAAATTTGAACTATAAGCACATGCTCCGGTGCACCAAAGTTGGTTGAAGAATCACATGTGAGTCCTTGGTTGAATTTCTAGGTCCCATGCAAGAATTAAGAATGAAATTCGAACATCTGTGCGTCGTGACTCGGCCGAGAATATCGAGAAACTTGGATTTTAAATTCATGTAAATCCAAAACTCTCCTAGAAATCATGAACTTGGCATGGTGTCATGTCATGGCACTAACATGCTGTGGTAAAAAAATTGGGCCGATTTGGAACAAGTTTTGTTATAGGGGGCCAGTTGGATTATGCCCACACTAGCCCGACCAAAACGATGGCATGCCAAAATTTTGGCAAAGGAAATAGACGCCGGGAACTCGCCCACACGCTAGTGCAGAATCACAACGGCTGGCCAAAAAGTTGGTTATGAGCAAAATACTTGGCTGCGATCCAAACACTGGCCCAACCTGTGGTCAACGACCAAAATTTTGGAAGGGCGGCCTAGGGATGCCATCCAAACAGCCCCATAAGCTTCTTGCAAACTGAAGCTTCTGTCAAGAAGGCTCATGGTTCTGAGAGGGAACGTGCCACCTTTGAGTGCGAAACGATATACGCTGCCCCCCCTTGAGTTTCTTTACAAAGGCAACATAGAACTACAAGAGTGCCTTGTTAAATTTTAGAATTATTCCGGGTTAGTTTGGCCTTTTTCATACATTAATTGAGTTTCTGGTCATTTAACATGCATAATTCAAATTTGAACTACAAGCACATGCTCCCATGCACCAAAGTTGGTTGAAAAATCACATCTGTGTCCTCGGGTGAATTTCTAGGTCCCATGCAAGAAATGGGAATAAAATTCAAACATCTGGGCATCGTGGCTTGGCCGAGAACATTGATAAACTTGGTTTTAAAATTCTTGTAAATCCAAAACACCCCTAAAAATCATGAAACTTGGCATGGTGTCATGTCATGGTACTACCATGTTGTGGTAAAAAAATTGGCCGAATAGGAACAAATTTTGGTATAAGATTCTTGCAAACTGAAGCATCTCTCAAGAAGGCTCATGGTTCTGCGAGGGAACATGCCACCTTTGAGTGCTAAACAATATACGCTGCCCCCCCCCCCTTGAGTATTTTTACAAAGGCAACATAGAACTACATGAGTGCCCTGTTAAATTTTGGAATTATTCCGGGTTTGTTTGGCCTTTTTATACATTAATTGAGTTTCTGGTCTTTGAATGTGCATCATTCAAATTTGAACTACAAGCACATGCTCGCGTTCACCAAAGTTGGTTGAAAAATCACATCTATGTCCTCGGGTGAATTTCTAGGTCCCAGCAAGAAACGGGAATAAAATTCAAACATCTGGGCGTCGTGGCTCTGCCGAGAACATTGAGAAACTTGGTTCTAAAATTCTTGTAAATCCAAAACACGCCTGAAAATCATGTAACTTGGCATGGTGTCATGTCATGGTACTACCATGCTGTGGTAAAAAAATTGGACGAATAGGAACAAATTTTGGTATAAGCTTCTTGCAAACCGGAGCTTCTCTCAAGAAGGCTCGTGGTTTTGAGAGGGAACGTGTCACCTTTGTGTGCATACTTCCAATTTGAAATACAAGCACATGCTCTAGTGCACCAAAGTTGGTTGAAAAATCACATGTGTGTCCTCGGCTAAATTTCTAGGTCCCATGCAAGAAATGAGAATGAAATTCAAAATTCTGCGCATCGTGGCTGGGCTGGAAACATTGAGAAACTTAGTTTTTTAATTCCTGTAAATCCAAAACACGCATGAAAATAATGAAAATTGGCTTGGTGCCATGACATGGCACCAACATGTTGTGGTAATTTTGTTATCCGATTTGCTAAGGCACACACATTAACAATCAACAAAGTCATTTTGGAATAAGTGTTGTCACGTTACAATCGCAAACACAAGTATTATTGAAACCATGGGTGTTCTATTTACCATATACATGCCGCCACGCGTCCCCTTTTTTTATTAGCTAGGAGGCGCCGTGCAGGGTAGCTATTTGAGTACGAGAGGCGTGCGATAAGACCCCTGTACATGCTTATCGGGAGGAGAGCCCTTTGACCTCCATCTGCCGTCCACCTCTCTCCCAAGGTCTCCATTAATGGCGCCCGAGCCTCTGTTTAATGGCGTGGCTATGTATCACTCGACTGAGATTTAAGAGAGAAAACAGGATATTTGAAAAGAAAATTATGCACGGATCTTGATGTAAGATCCGATGGACCTATATAGCATCTACTGCGACTTATAGCAAGACTGATGAATATATAAGGATGACGACAGTGGATAATAATTGTCTTACATATTTAGGAAGATAATTAAAAAATCCACATGCGGCTATGCCCGAAATACGCAAGGGCAAAAGAAGAAGGAAGACAACGATCTGACTCACTGATCCCTACTTTCTTGATGCGTTGCTGCAGGCCGCGGGAACTAGTCTCTACAGCGAGCGGCGATGAGCTCCTTCGTGTCCTCAAGATGCTGCTTGAGAGCATCCATGGATTCCTCCACCAGCCTTTGGCGCTCGATGCGGAGCATGTCATTCTCGTCCATAAGTTTCTTGACGATGACGTCGGCCCTCTTCAACAAGGCACTGGTCTCCTCGTGCTGGTTTGCACTTTGAACAATCTTCGCCCTTAGCAGGTCGCGCTCGGCCCAGAGCCTCTCAATGCACTCCCTTAGTTGTCGGATGACGCCGGTAGCCTGTCCAAACAAGGCTTTCATGTCGTCCTGCAACCTCGCCCAGCCGGACATCTGATACATCTGGCTATGGATGATCGCATGCATGCGCCCATAAGAGTCGTCGCCTGGCCGAGAGACATTTTCCCAGGCCGCCGCGGTGCAGCGGGACATCTCTGCTGCATTAGTGACGCGGCGGGACATCTCTGCTGCTTGCGCGGCGCGACCGGACTAGTCTGCTGCATCGACGGTGCAGCGGGACCTCCGTGCTGCTTCGGCGGTGCGGCAGGACTTCTGTGCTGCTACTTCCGCGCGGCGGGACATGTCAGCTGCTTTCACAGCGAGGCGGGACATCTCTCGTGCCTCCGCTTCGATGCTCGCCTCTCCCTGGTGGTAATCTCTCCACCCAAAACTCACGCTGGCCATGGCAGACGCAAGGGAAGCATGCTGAATAACTTGTTTGTTTTTGTGGATGAGGAGTTGAGGAGGAATGTGCAGTCATCTTGGCATAGTAGTATTTATAACCGGGTACTAATACACTCCTAAGTGGGAAACCGTTTAGGTTGTGATCGGTGTGAACAGGTTTGCAATTAAATATAGCATGGTAGTACTCCCTCCGTCTAGGTGTGTAAGTCATCTTACAAAAAACAAATAATCCCAAAACACTTAGGCGCGGTGCATTAACTTCTACCTTGTTTCTTGTTTCTTGACATATCAACCAATAAGAGATAAAGGGTGTGCATGCTTTTAATGACTTGATACTATGAAACACGACATGCGGTGGTTAGTTCATTGCATGCAATACTATTAATTAGCAAATAAACATTAACATTTCTCGTTTTCCCCTCCTCCTTGGTCACGGTGCATAGCCTAAGATGACTTGCTCACCTAGACGGAGGGTGTAGTAGTAATTTGGAATGTGACGAGATGCAAGCTCAAAATTTATTGACGGTTCTAGTTCCAAAGTGTGGCACTACTCCTGGATGGTGTAACGTGGGCACATGTTCTCGGCCGTGGTGTAGCATATGCATGGTAGTTCTTTTTCTACTACTGTGTACATGCAATAACTGGCGTCGTCGGATACATATCTTACGGTTATTGGGGCGTTCGACAGGAATAGCCGCGTGGCGAGCTATAGACTAGTCCTTTTTTCAGACGCATTACACCTATCTGTTGGGACTTCTCACATGCACCATCTCTAGCTCCCTAGGTCGATGCCACCCACATAAACTTGTACTCTGAGTTTAGTACGTTATACAGGAAGAGAAGAGGTGCACGCACACACACGCATCTGTAGCTACGAATTGTAGTGTTCTCAACCATCCGATTGGCTCTATCATAGGTTTCACGTTGCTCCTTGGCCTTGAGATTGAGAAGTTTAAAACGCGGAGGCTAAGCTGGAGGCGCATGGTTTTGGTTAATGTGCAGGCCACACACGGCACCAACACGACACGAGCTTCGTCTGCCAGGTGCGCAGTTTGGTGAGTTGTCCAACACAACTAGGACCTGCTTGGTATCTGCGCATCGACTTATGTGCAGAGAAATTAGGGTCGGAGGGAGTACTACTAGTAGTACTACTACTTTGATGTGTCGTGTCAACTCGCACAAGTATGAAACACTTCATGAACAAACAAGCATCTAATCTCCCTCCGTACGAAAATACTTGTCATCAAAATGGATAAAAAGGGACGTATCTAGAACTAAAATACGTCTACATACATCTCCTTTTATCCATTTTGATGACAACTAGTACTTCTTACCCAAAAGAAGTTTATATCCAACAGACTAAAAATATCCGTTTGAGTGTTGCTGATCTGATATCAAAGTAATTGCTGCATCACCACCAAAACCCACCATCTCTTAAGCTAAAGTAGACCGAGCTAATCCCTATATTAGCATATTATTACGATAAAGAGAAGGCACTGTAGAAACATTTAGGACGTGATCTTGTCAATCTGAATGTGGCGGGAAACCAGCTTAGCCCCGGCCAGCAGCTTGGACAGAACTGTGAAGAAGGTCAGCTCCTGCACGGCGGGCAGGGGAGATTCTTTTAGTTCTCTTTGAGTGGGCCCGAGGATAACTAACCCAATTAGAACCTCTCACCTGGGCTAGTTTTTTTAGCTGGGTTAGAGCAAACTAGCTCAAACTAACCCCTCCTGTTTTGATAATTTGAGGCTATTTCAACCGAAACTAGCTCTAACTCAGGGATCCAAACAAAGAGGAGTATTATTGTACATGCTACAGTCTGGACGGTAGCACATTGTTTTTTATGGCCATATCACCACATTGTTTTCTACTGCTGGTTCACTGGGCTACCGTGGTTTGCACTGCTGGTTCACTAGGCTGCCGTGGTTCGCACTCCTCCGACGTGAGTAGTAGTAGTAGTAGTATAATACCGCATCATTCTTTGCTCCTTCTTACTACGTACTTCGCCAACATGTGGGAGCGCCAGCATCCAGGTCGATGTGTCATGCACCAGATTAGAGTGCGAAATGGAAGGGGGGCATCACCCCGGTCGTAGCGCCAGTAATTCATGACTATAGTGAGTAGTCATATCACAAGTCTTTCCAGCAGTAATGCGCTGTCAAATCGCACAGCCCATCCTTTCCAGAATTAAGTTTGAATCCGCCACTCCCTCACCCTCCTCGCCTCTCTTGTAAACCGCCTACCCGAAAACTGTCACGCGTACTGCCCGGGAAAAGCCCCGCCCTCAACTTTTAACTACGCGAGAATAGTTCGAGCTTGTTCGTTCTATATAAATACTAGTACTATATGCTTATTCACCTGTGGGGTTGTTCAATGAATGGAGGGCCGGGGAGCACAAGTGAACAATACTAACTACTAGTAGTAAGTAGGAGTCATCTAGTTAGTCACCTTAAATAGAGAGTTTCTTTTCTTTAATGCCACGTACACAAATTGAAACGCTTGTTGTGGAGAGAAAAAGATAATCACTCCACTATATATGTATGCAGGGGCCTGAGCGCTTGCTTTACTAGGGTTGCTCTCTTCATTCTCTCATCCTGTCCAGATCTAAACAACACAGCGGTAGCGACATTTTCTCTCTGCTCACCGCTGGTCACAGATCCGGCCGGATCCCTTCGGCCGGTGTGTGTAGAGGACTAAAAGGTGCATCGTTCACGCGGTCATCACCGCCGAGGGAGGAAACCCACAGCTGCCGGCGGGGCCCGATCCTCTGCCCGTGCCATTCTCTCTGACACAGTGCCGACTCAGGAGGTCCTCCGACCCTCTTCCTCCCTACCGTATTGTGCGCAGATCAGACCTGCCTCCGCCGACATCCCGACGAACCTCAGGTACAAGTTCTTCGAAAGAGGCTTGCTCTACTGCCCCAGCTCCCAACCTGTCTGCATGTGCATCTTTTTCTATTTCCATCAGCTCTTCCAAATCCACCTAAACTTTTAGTATTATTAGAGGTAAAGCTACTTCATGCATTCAAATCTAGGACTTGGTTCAAACAACGAAAAAAGGGGGGAATCGTAGCATGAATCTAGGACTTGATTCAAAGAGGAAATAACAGGGGGAAAGTAGTAGAGACTGGATACCCAACCGGCCTCTTGGTTGAAAAGGGAAATAATGGGAAAACTCAGTACAAAGTGGATAAGGAATAGATCTATTATTAGTTGAAAAAAGGATAAAAAGTGGCGGCTAGTGGACAAGTCAACAGAGTATGTTCATGATTAGATTTGCTGCCCTCACATAGTAAAAGGTCTCCAGGATTAGATTTTCTGCCTCACATAGTAAAAGGTCTCCAGGATTAGATTTGCTGCCCTCACATAGTAAAAGTTCTCCAGGATTAGATTTGATGCCCTCACAGAGCAGGAACAAACTCGACATCACCACTTTATGCCTCCTTGTAGGTACATTGTGCTGATGCGTCCACTGTCGCATGTCCTTATACCAACCTTTTGTTGTTGTTAATGTAAGGGCGCATGTAAAATGAAGCGATCACACTGTTACCTTAAGGACATGTCTAACCAGTGTTATTGTTAATCTAATGCCTCCAATGATACGATGGAATTAAACTGTGTTAACAAATGGTACTCCTGCTGTTTTCCCCATTATGATAAGTAAGTTGCTTCTTTACGCTGCTAAGTGACCTGGTGTCCCCATGGTCCCATGCACTTAAATCAACTCTTTAGCTATTTTTGATTTACTGTATCTGGTAAACAAGCAATGCCACCATTAAAGTAATCCCATATTTGACAATGTCATAGTTGATTGTAATGCTTCCGGTAACATGAAGCATTGCTGATATTTTAAAACTTCTATTGTCCTTGCGTGATTGCCATGAACATAATTACGATGCTTCTTTTCCTTTCGTGTATGTTTCGTATATTCTTATTGACCAGCAACTGTTTACTTTCTATCTTTTTGTGCAGATAGGGATATCCATTTCACCTTGTTGCTATTGTGACCTTTTGGTGAAATGAACAACACACTTTTTTTGGAATGAGTGTCTTGTGCAGTTCAACTAAAATGTCATGTGGGCAACATCTCTCAATTTTGGTGGAACTGCACAAAATGGTGACTGGAGTTCCCAAAGTCTCCGTCAAATTCTGTTGGTAATCCCGTGCAACATTTTATTAGCCTTTGCAAGATGAGTCGTCACTGTCACCACAATAGCACTTTATTTCAGTGGAACTGCACAAAAGGATAAGCAAATTATAGTTGTACCTTACATGAGCAGGACAACCAACCTTAATGTTGCTCAATTTTAGTGGAATGACTAAAGAAGAACCTGCCAGCTCATGAGAGCAAGTACTTCTTGCTAGCTGAATGATGCAATCTTTGCTTCATTTCAAGTGAACTGCAAAAAAAGGCGCATGAATTGAATCATGAAGCTGCAGGTTGACCTCATCCGAGTGGAGTTGCAGGTTCACCAGATCGAGTCGTGGCGGCATAGGGCCCCTCACACCGGTAAGTACTATCCTTTATCAACATGATTGTGCTTTGCCATGTTGTGCCAACGTTGTATTTTTTTAATAAAACTATTCTATTGCAATCTTTTCTCGTTTTGGAAATAAAGTTTGCTTCAACTAGTGCCACTATTATAGTAATTTCAAGGGATGCGTCAAAGATTTACGCATCAGGAACATAGATAGAATTGGTGGGCAAAAGAAAAGGCCAATGTTTGTATAACCATCTCTACGGCTGCTACAGTCCTAAATCCAAGCTCTTTCTTATCTCTGCAAACAGGAATACTCTACTACAAATGTTGTGGTGGTCAAGAGCATTCGCTAAGTTCTTAGGTTGTATGACACGGCTAGCCACGATGGATTTAATCCTGATATTCACTTAATCAAAACGCTCTAATGGGTTTTTTCTGAATCTTGCAACCAGGGAATCAATGAGATGTGTATGCATCTTGGTTGTACTTATTATTTGAAGCTTATTTGTTGATTCTGAATCTTGGAAGCTGGGAATCAATGAGATGTGTAGGCATCTTTGTTGTACTTATTATTTGAATCTTATTTGTTGATTCTGAATCCTGCAAGCTGGGAAACACGGCATGATGATGTAGAGGACAGCAACCATAACAAACTGTTCAAACTTGGTAGTATTGTGTGTGTGAAAGTGCAGTAAATGTGTTGATCATGTGCATCCTGAGAATAATATTTCTAATTGTTGTGCATGTCGATCCTGTGGCACTGATAGAACGAGCCAATGCATTGCTTGTTTTAAGAATACATTTTGATTAAATCTAATTAAATTTAAGTAAAGTGACCACTAACACTTGTTATTACAGTACCAATACAGACCCGCTCGTGAACCGACGTGTATGGCCGGAATAGGTTTCTTAATGGAGGCGTTTCAATGCGCCGAGGGTGCATATTATGTTGGCCATTCAGCGGGCGAGGGAGGGGTAGTAACTGTTGTCGCCTATACACACTCAGTTTACTGTTGAATCCAGTTCCCCAAGAGCTGAAAAATGAACTGCTGCTGCCGCCTACTCACTCGTTCACCTGAAGAGACTCCAATGGTGATCCGAGGGGTGAGCCTGCTGGATATGGACTTCAGCAAGGTGTTTACCTTTGAGTTCTCAGTTTAGTCCCATGGCGGCACCAAGTTGAATGTGATGTACACCAATGATCTGGACTCGGTGAAGCTCTGCCTCGCCGAGTTCAAGCAGTACCTACAGGACGAGAAAGCACAAGGTCGCAGGACTAGACCTTGTGCCCATCCATTCATCACCTGACAGGGACCTGCAGATTGCGGTCTCCCAGGTATGCGTGCGGGACGAGGTTCTCATCTACCACTGTTGTAGGGCCATCAGAGGTTCTGGAGCATTCGCCCGTTTCATCAGTAGTGCCAACTACACCTTCGCTATGGTGGAGAGAAGGAAGAACGCGATGATTCGGCCATCTGGTGCAACAAGCTTGCCGACATCCAGAAGCAATACAAGATCATAGGCAACAGGCAGGAGAAGAACTCCATGGTTGACCTCGCTGAGACCATCATCAATCCCTGCTACGCCAACATGAAAGAAGACAACGATACCAAGGAGCTCCATAGGCCACCCTGCACCCAAACAAGTCAACCCTCATACTCCCCTCCGCCTACGTCTTCCCCCGCTCAGGTTCATTCGGTCTGCGGTCTCGACTTCGTCGTCTGCCTTGGTGCTCTCGCCGCGGTGCCACCTTCTGTTGTTCCCAACATGGTCAGCAAAACAAGAGGAATCGGGAGACAACTATTCGTCGAGAGGCTGACAGTCCCAGACCCACTAGGTCCATGGCCTAGGTTTTGTTGTTTAACATGGGCAGCCCACGACATGTTTCAACGCTTTTTGGATCAAGCGGCCTCTGGGCCTCCCAACCTAGCTTGTCTATAACATCAGTAGCCCAAGTTATGTTTGTTTTTTCAAGACGACGCACAACTCAGTTCTATTTTTCTATAAGAATGCAAAATTGAACCTATGTTTTCCCTATATATATATATCTTATTTTATTACATATGTTGGGAACCCTATATATGTTGGTAACTGGAGCAGCCCAAGTTATGTTTGTTATTATATAAACTGAACCTATGTATGTATATATCTTATTTTATGACATATTTATATAATAGAAACAACATAAGGTTCCGTTAAACATGTCGTTCGTCCAACCATTTTATAGACCTTCCCACTTCCTTTATTTTTTGTTTTCATTAATCCTATATCTGAATTTTCTTCCACTTTCTTTTTCGATGTAAACTGAGTTTTCTCCCAGTACTTTTCTGTAGAACCAACTCAATTGTCCCACGTCTAGCCTTAAAAATAATAATACCCCACGTCCTATTAACTCATCAAATTAAAATGATATTTGATTGCATAAATTGAAAGTTCTTACAAAATAATAATAATAATTGTTTATATATAACTTGGCAAGTTAACTCCTAGTGATTGCATACATAAGCTTGCAAAGATTTTACTGACCAATGCAGTAATAGACGTGCAATCATGTACTGTGCAATCATATGTTTATGTTTTTATAACATTTCTCCGTCCAGCCCAACATGATATTTTCAACCAGCCCAGCAAGTCCGCGGATTTCAAGAAAAATGCAAATGGGCTTTAAATTCTACCATATATATAAACGGGCTGCATAGATGCTACATCATTGTTTCACCCAGCCCACCAAATGAACTAAAAAACAAATGGTCTGGCTGACATGTGGGCCAGTAAGTCGAAGCCTAAGCAAGGCATTGGATTTACATCCAACGGCCGGGATTCTTCTTCAATCTCGTCTTCTTCCCCCAGTGCTGCGGGACGGCCTGCTCCAGCCTCCGGCGTCCAGCGGTGTTGTTTTGCGTGCCTCGCAGTGAAATGCTACCCCGCTAACGGCCAGGCCATCCCTCTACTCCACACCTCCTGTTATTCTCTGTTGAGTGTAGGCCCACCCCACACCTAAACCAGTCAAGTCTCCCACTCCTGTCCGTCGGCGACTCCACTTTCGCGTCTTCCCCATCGCCGGGTCGTTCCAGTCTGGGGCCTCGCCATCGTCCACCGCCTTGATACGCTCGGCGCGGCGTGGTCAACAAACGAGAGTCGTCGGAAGAGGATTGTACGTGAGAGCCCGACGGCTGGGACCCATGAGGTCCATGGTCGCACACAGGGAAAGTTCCTCCTTATTAATTTGTTTCCTCCCCTTGAAAACTGGGACCCACCGGTTGTATCTTCTCACGGAAGTATGTGCCTCCTTGTTATGCAAAAAAAAACTATTCCTCCCGATGACAGCTGGGACCCGATAGATTTGGTGGCTGACTTGTGGGCCTACTAAGCAGACATGTACGCAGGGCTTTGTCAACTTAATCAACGAATGATTCTAGCAGCTGGACCGTTGGATTTTAATCCAACAACTGTGCTCCTTCTTCAACCTCTGTTCTTGCTCCTGTCTCCCGTGGGTGGCAGTGCTGCCGCGCACCCGAACTAGTCAAGTTTCCCACTCCTCTCCATATGCGACTCCACTATCGCGTCTTCCCCATCTCCGGGTCATTCCAGTCTGGGGCCTCGCCGTCGTCCATCGGACTTGGTTTACTCGGCACGGTGTGGTCAACGTGGTCAACAAACGAGAGTCATCAGAAGATGACTGTACATGAGAGGCTGACAGTGGGGACACACCACGCCCATGGACGCATGCATGCAACTGCATCCTTTTTACCGTGAAAAATAATGTTTCCTCCCCCTGACAGCTGGGACCCACTAGCTACATCTTCGCACGCAAGGAAGTGCGTCCATATTACGGGCAAAAAAATGATTCACCCCCTGACTGCTGGGACCCACCAGCTACATCTTCGCCCGCAAGGAAGTGCCTGACAGTCGGGACCCACCTGGTTGAAGCGTATGTAGCATTGTCATTCTGGTCATGAACGTGTACGTACATACTAGTTGATGTAGAGGTGTGCACGTGTTGTAGTAGAGGCGCGCACGTAGCATGTACACGTACGTACAGCGGCCAGGGTGCAAGAAAGAAAATACGGCCACGTACGTACAACTAGCGGGGTCTCGAACGCCTACTCGCGCATACATATGGCCCGGGCTCATGTACATGGCTGGCTCGCTACGGAGAAACTGCGTCATCGTGTTCATGGGGAGCGAACCGGCTGGGTCGGAACAAAATGCATCGTCGTGTTCATTGGGATGGCTTGGACGGAACAACCGATGGAAACGAGGCCTGGCGTACTACAGAACAAAGGAAACGTCCTTGTGTTCGACTGGCCACGGTCAAAACAGGATCTTGTTCATCGGGAGGGGTCTGGCGTACCACAAAACGGAGAAAATGGACTTCTATTGGACCTCCTACGGTCGAAACGGGGTCTTGTTGATCGGAAGGGGTGTGGCGTACCGCAAAACGAAGGAAACAGACTTGTGTTGGAGCGCTACGGTCGAAACAGGGGTCCTGTTCATCGGGATGGGTGTGGCATACCGCAAAACGGGACTCCACGGGATACTGTTCATCTCCACCGTCGACCTCCTCCAGCCTCCACGGGCTACTGTTCATCCAGCGTTGACCTTCTCCAGCATTCACCTGCGACTGTTCATCCACGGGCTCCTGTTCATCCAGCCTCCACCGCGCGCTCCTCCACCGGCTACTGTTCAACCAGCCCTCTCCACGGGGATCCTGTCCAACCACCCCTCCACGGGCTACTGTTCGTCCAGCCCTCCACCGGCTACTGTTCATCCAGCCCTCCACCGGCTACTGTTCATTAAGCCCTCCACGGGGTCCTGTTCATCCACGCCCAACCGGCTCGATCGATCCGGGTCCTGTTCATCAAGCGGCAATACCGCGGGGTCCTGTTCATCCAGCCCCCACCGGGAACTGTTCATCGAACCCCCTAGCAACGCTCACTGTTCATCCAGAGGCAGCATCGATCGGCTTTAGTTAGCAGCAATAGTGAAGGAATCGCTCGATGGCTCGGGTTCAGTAATGTGTAGCATGCAGTGCAATCGCTCGGGTTCAGTTAGGCGATGCCTCACTCGGGTTGAGTTAGAGCCCAATGCCTCACAACCACGCGCGTACATGTATGAGAGAAACGCGCATCGCTCGGCCCCCGGCCACCCACCGTAATCGGGAACTCCCCGATATTTTCCTCGCCCTCGCTTCTACCACGATTTTTTGCATCATGGACGGCCCAAAGAATGTCATGCAGCTGCATCGCCGGCCCGCCCAGGATGAAAAGCCAATTTCCTGTCATCATTTATTGTCATAGAAGGAGGAGCCCACCACATCTATGATGATACTGGGTTTTGTCACAATTATCGTCATAGAAGTGTCATAAGTATGACCCAAAAATTTTCGTTCGGCCCAAAATGTCACGGATGTGTCTTTTTTTTGTAGTGCAAGGGTAACGCCTCGGCTGCCGAGAACATGGGGGAACCAACCACCATGGAGACCGACGACGGGGGCCATGATCAATCCGGCCCCTATCCGAACACTATTCCGGAGACCCATACGGCTCCAAAATTGGGCGAGCAACCCCCTTTGAAGGAGGGGGAGCATCGACCCCACCGGCGACCTCCATCAATTGGGAGGCGCCGGACACTTTGGTGGAAGCACATCGTCGTGCTTCCGTCATGGAGGGCATCGTACCCTGATGGTACGGTGGTTGAGAAGGTTCAGTCTGCCAAGAGCGGGCTGAACGAAGCCTTCACCAGCCTATTAACAGGCTTTGAGGTATGTGATGTAATTTTCTATCCAATTTTAATAAAGGAATATACATGTATATAGATAGTAGCCCATAGACTCAGTCCGGCTTTGGAGAAGTTGTACAGAGGATCACATAGTGTTCGGAAGAGGTGACATATTGCTCTATTGTACAACAGGCTTCCTTGCTGGTGGCGAGCGCCCAGGCCGTCAAAGTTTCCGAACTCAATCGGAAGCTGCGGTTGGCCGATGAAGAAGTTGTCCGCATCAACAAGCGGTTTGAGGAGACGCAAGGTATGCGTGCAATGAGGAGCTTGATCATATCTCCAATGGTATATCTGAAAATTATATATGTGTTTGTCATTTTAAACTAACTAAAAATTTATAAATATACTCACAGTTGGCGCCACCGAGGTCAAGTCCCTCAAAAGCACCCTCGCCAAAGCCAAGAAGGAGGAGCAAACCACCCGCCAACGACATGAGGCGCGGGTGGGGGAGGTTGAAAAAGAGCTCAAGGACGCCAGCGCTAGATGCGAGTTCTTGGAGCAGAAGAATTCGAGTAGGCCTCCGAGCTCACCAAAGCTGTTGAGAACCTGAAGGAAGCCCGGGTTGATGCCCAGGGTGCTCGCCAGGAGATCCAAGAGGCGAGGCAGATTGCGGCTGGTAAGGCATTTATCATGCAGAGTAGATACACTAGTAAGAGATATGTTTTACTAACTCGAGTTTGGAGTTCTCCAGGCGCCTTTGCGGATCTGCCAAGGAGTATTGCGAATGCCGCCGCATTCTTCCAAGCCGAAGAGGGGAGCTCAACGGAGTTGTTCTGGTCGCAGTACCTTGCGCCAGAGCTTCTAGTGCCCTTGAGGGACCAGCTGAACCAGTTGTCCGAGCTGCATAGGGTGGCCAGACTGGCCATGAAGGACGTAATAGCCCGGCTATGGCCGGCCGAGGCCATACCAAGCAGCCACTTCGGACTCGTGAAGAGGGTGGTGGAGGCGCTTCCTCGGATCGATGCCCTTAAGCGGTCGTCCTACATAGAAGGTGCTCGGATGGCCTTCGCCCACGTCAAGGTGCAGTGGGCGAAGATGAAGGCCACCGAGATTGCCACCGCAGGGCCACCTGAGGGCAAGGAGCATAGGCGGCCGGAGAGGTACTTCGATGAGGTCCTCGATGGAGCCCATATTGTAGAAGGCCAGTGCTCCACGGACATCATATTTGAGTAGTTGTGTCCGGTCTATAAGATTCATGTAATGAACCCATGATGTAAAAATGTCTATGCTTTTTATAACCAGTTTATCCTCCTATTTTGCTGTTTATATGTCTGAAAGTTTACTAGTTGTCGGCTTCAGCCCCCACGTAAATATTACAGGGGTGTTCGGGAATGCATGACAACACTTCATCAAACGTCTTGGTCCGATGTAGGAGGTGTCTTTGCGGAGTGAACTAGGCGATCAGACTATGCGGCTTTAGTACTTTCACTTAGCCATAAGAGTCTATTAGTGGCGCTAAGTACTAGCCCCTCATTGCATGAACGGCAATCCGGAGTACGGTGCCTTTGCAACGCGGCTGGTCGAAAACCCAGCAACTCGTATAAGACAGCATAAATCGCGAATGATTCGTAGTATGACACTAAGTCACCGGATTGCTGACCTGCTCTCACCTATCATGACATTACTAAGGTACTTAACTGGACGAACTAGAAATACAATCGTAGTAGTTCTCCCTTTACTACCTTAGCTAAACTTGCGGAACGTAAGGTGGCAAACACAGGAGCCGGGCAACCCAACTATAGAACAAAGACGTGATTCGGAGTCGATGCATATAATGCCATATCCGGGAAGCCAAAGAGTTCCCTATAGGTGTTCATACTTTAAGAAGTTTGCGGGGCCGAATACAGCCCCTAGTATGAAGACCGTGTCAAACCACGTATGTCAGTCGAACGTAAGTGGGAGCGCAGATGATAAGAAAAAACCAAAACCTAATCAAGATGGTGATAATCATCTATGCGCTTTATATATTTATTGATACGTCGATGACTGCGTCGGATCACGGGTTTCGCAAACCCTTGAGAGGTTCGAACTCTGGGGTGCATGCGGAAATCTCAACCTACCCAGGCTGCCTACTCGCGATCCTCCTAAGCCTAGTGCGTCGAGCTCGAAGAGACAAAGAGACACATCAGTTTATCCTAGTTCGGGCCACCTTGCGGTGTAATACCCTACTCCAGCGTTTTGGTGGATTGCCTCGAAGGGTTGAGGATGAACTAGTACAGTGGATGAACTGGCCTCAGGAGGTGAGGTGCTCTTGATCTCAAGAGAGCTAGTGACCTGTTCGGGTGAGAATGGATCCGATCACCCTCTATGGTGGTGGCTAAGTCCTATTTATAGTGGCCGTGGTCCTCTTCCCAAATGTTGCCGGGAAGGGATCCCACAACGGCCGGATTTGAAAGGGGACAAGTAGTAGAGCTTATCCTCACAAAAGTGGTCTTCGCCTGCGAAAAGCCCCTGGTCATGATGTTGTGGTGGGCTCGGTGATGACCTCCGTCCTGCCGTCCTGGTGGTCTTGGTCTTGTTGTACCAGAAAGGAAATCTTTGGCTGATTCCTTGGGACTCCGCGCCTGTGGCTTGCCTCCCTTGCACCAAACAAGAAACGGGTGCTCTGCGCCCACTGGCGCCCGCCTAGGGCCCACCTGGCCTTAGCCGTCACAGCTCACGTCAGCTGAGCCTCGTGAGGTGCACCTTGCATAGAACTCTCTGCCCCTCAGGAGCCAGCGTGAAGAGGACGATCCCCTCGGAGTTATTGGCATTGTCCACCTCGCTAGGGTTGGCCCCTCGCGATGGTCTTGAGCTGTTGATGTCGAAGCTGGGCCGTACCAGGCCATCGATGGAGCCACGTGGTGGGCCGCAGGTAGGCAAGTCTGGATACCCCCACATCCAGAACGCTGACAGTAGCACCCCCCCCCCCCAAGGCGCGCTCGGACTTGGCTTCCAGGCAAAGCCAAAGGGCAAGTGCGGAGCGCAGTGGGCCCTAACTGCCTGCGGCCTTGATGATGCGTGGCGATTGATGGGATGTGGGCGTCTCCACTTCCCCATGCTGCATTGGCAACTGTTCGACTGGATGGAACGATGCGGCATGCAAAAGATCATCATGGCGCGAGGTCGTGGAGGCTGGCGGTTGGCCTTCCTTGGCTATAAATGAGGGGAGTAAGAGGCCCCCACTCACCTCTCCTTCGTCTTCCTTCCGCCCTCTTCTTCTCCTTCTTCATCTTGCTTCCATGGCGTCATTGAGGAGGTTTTCAATGGCCGAGAAGGGGAAAGCTTCCAAGGAGGGACCAGCCTCTCCGCCTCCCAAGAGAGGCCACGGTCGTCCCCGTAAGCACCCCGCGTCCCCCAGGGGGTGCGGGCACGCACCCCCAGACCCGGCGTTTCTCTTGGTGCCCACGAGGGCACCTCTTCTCGCGGCAGGGGCCACCGGCTTCGGAGCAGCCCCCATGACGAGGGGCGGCGTGCCGTGATCGTGCGCCCGCCCCGGCTGTGCTTCTCTTCACTGGACGTGCTCCCTGAGTTTGTGGTGTGGTCAGAGAGCCCGGTCAGCACCTTGCTCCGGCTTCCGTGTTTCTTCTCTGGCGAGCTTCCATCTTCAGGGCTTGATGGTCTCTGGCTGCAGGCCGACGGCTGCTGCAGTAGAGCTTCGTGTGTCAGGGCCGAGGTCGCCGCCTCCGGCAGTGTGGTCCTGACCCACGGCTGGCAGATGCTTGCCCGCGCACGAGGCCTGGGCGTAAGGTGCACCCTCCACTTCAAGTATGACGGCCTGGCGACCCTCTACGTGAGGGTGTTCAGGGAGGATGGCCGCCGCGTGGGGTGCTGCCCGAGGATGGTAGCGATGACGAGGGTCGCAAAGGTGAGCTTGTCCTTGGCGGTGTGCGCTCCTCTTCTCGCGACGACGGCTCTTCTTCGGATGAGAGCTCGAGCAGCGGTGGCTACAACCGGCCCCCACGTCGTCGTGCTTGGGTCGAGGATGGCGGTGGTTCGTCCCGCCGCAGCGCTCCAGTGAAGCTAGAGAGGAGCCTGGTGTGAGTCTGGGGGCCGCTGAACTTGGACGCAAGACCAGCCGCAGCCCCAGGTCGCCTGTGGGGGAACTGGTGGAGCGTCGGGCCACCTTGAGGCGCTGCTTGAGGATGCGGTGCTGGTGCCAGGTTCGTATGCCCTCGGGTCTTCTTTGTTTAGTCTTTCCTTTCTCCTATAATTCGAAAAAAGATGATGTACCCCGCCAGGGTGTGTAATGAAATATGGCAGTTATGCCCTTTATGCTATGCTTTGCTATCTTGATGCTGTGCTATAATGTTTGCGCTCCAAGTAAGCCAGGATTGGAAAACTTAGCTTGATATGTGCGCAGTAGCTTTCCGCCTAGCGAAGACCTGGCTTCAGGCACTCGACGGGGGGCCCTTCCTGGGGAGCTGAAGGTCACAGACCTCGAGAGATGCCTTGGGGTCTCAGGATCCGCCACGCACCCGCTGCAGGGCTGCTTTTAAAGGAAAAAAAACAGACAGCACCTCACTCCTTATATGAGCCCCCTGTCATAGATTAGCTTTCACTTAATGCACCGCATCGCGCTGCTTGTGGGGCATGGATATGAGGGGTGCTGATGCCTGTGAGCTTGATTGAGGGCTCCTCGCGAGGACAAGGCCAAAGCACTAGGGCAGCGGGGTTCGACGTGGTGTGCGCATATGAGGGTAGGCCCAAGGCGCACACACCGGCCTAGCCCCCACACACAAGGCGCGCGAGGGAGAGTGACGGGCAATTGCCACCTATCTCCTGTCCTCAGGCCAAAAACAACCAAGCGAGGGAAGAAATTATTTGGATGAACCAAAACACAAGAGCACCAAATCCATTGAAAGATCACTAAAAACTTCAAGCAACTTCAGAAAGCAAATGAACAGCCGCGTCCGGCACATAATCTAGTCTTCTATCCAGCGCAAGCTAAGTGCTGCCACTAAGACGTGGGAGGGAGCCCCCATGAGGCCCCAGGGTGACTCTCAGGAAACTCCAGGGCGTGTACAGCCCCACTCATTATTACATGAGTGTCACGAGCGGAGACCCTCACATGTTGGAGCCTTGCTTCACAGGCCGGAGCCTTTCTTCAGGGGTAGAACTTCCGGAGGTGCTGGATGTTCCAGGCGTTTTGAATGGGGACTCCGTCCTATGTCTCTAGGCGCGCGGCGCCTGGCCTGGAGACACAGGCAATCCTAAACAAGCCCTCCCACATGGGAGAGAGCTGTGCAGCCCCTCCCTGGAGAGCACCCACCTCAGGATGAGGTCGCCCACCTCTAACGTCCTAGAGCGGATGCTGCGGCAGTGATACCACCGCAACACCTGCTGGTATCTTGCCACCCGGAACGAGGCTGGATGGCGGCATTCCTCCCTTGGCACGAGATCCATCCCCCGCGTGGCGTCCTGACGTGCCTCGTCGAACGCTAGGACCCGTGTGGAGTGATGCTTGACCTTGTGTGCGAGAACTGCCTCTGCTCCATAGACGAGGAAGAACGGCGTTTCTCCTGTTGGCTTGGTCGCGGTGGTGTGGATGGACCACAACATGGACTGTAGCTCATCGAGCCAGCCCCTGCCGCAGGCCTCGAGCTTCTTCTTGAAGGTTCTTGTCTTGAGGCCCCTCAAGACTTTGGCATTGGCCCACTCAGCTTGGCCGTTGCTCCGGGGGTGTGCTACTGAAGCATAGCATATCTGCGTTCCAAGGTTAGCAAAGTATGTTTTGAAAAGGTTGCTAGTGAATTGCGAGCTGTTGTTGGTGATGATCCGATTAGGGACCCCAAACCGGCTCACGATTTCCTTGATGAACTTGACGGTCGATCCAGCTAGGATGGTGCAAACGACTTCTACCTCTGCCCACTTGGTGAATTTGTCGATGGCGACGTAGACCTAGCGGTAGCCCCATGGCGCTCGAGGGAATGGCCCCAAGATGTCCAGCCCCTAGACCGCGAACGGCCATGTAAGCGGGATTGTCTGGAGGCCCTGCGCGGGCTAGTGAATTTTCTTGGCGTGGAACTGGCATGATTCACACGAATGCACTAGCTCTATGGCGTCATTGACCGTGGTGGGCTAGTCGAAGCCACTGCGGAATGCCTTGCCCACCAGAGTGTGTGACGAGGAATGATGCCCGCAGTCCCCACCATGTATGTCCGCTAGCAGCTCAAGTCCCTGCTCCCTGGAGATGCATCGCAACGAAATGTCATTGGGCCTCTTGCGATATAACTCACCGTCCTGGATGTGGTACGTGATAACCCACAAGTATAGGGGATCACAACAGCTTTCGAGGGTAGAGTATTCAACCCAAATTTATTGATTCGACACAAGGGGAGCCAAAGAATATTCTTGAGTATTAGCAGTTGAGTTGTCAATTCAACCACACCTGGATAACTTAGTATCTGCAGCAAAGTGTTTAGTAGCAAAGTGGTATGATAATAAAGGTAATGGTAGCAAAAGTAAAGATAAATGTTTTTTGGGTTTTTGTAGTAGTTGTAACAGTAGCAACGGAAAAGTAAATAAGCGAAGAACAATATATGAAAAGCTCGTAGGCAATGGATCAGTGATGGATAATTATACCAGATGCGATTCCTCAAGCAATAGTTATAACATAGGGTGATACAGAACTAGCTCCAGTTCATCAATGTAACGTAGGCATGTATTCCGTAAATAGTCATACGTGCTTATGGAAAAGAACTTGCATGACGTATTTTATCCAACCCTCCCGTTGAAGCGGGGTCCTAGCGGAAACTAAGGGATATTAAGGCCTCGTTTTAATAGAGAATCAGAACAAAGCATTAGCACATAGTGAATACATGAACTCCTCAAACTATGGTCATCACCGAGAAGTATCCCGATTATTGTCACTTCGGGGTTGTCGGATCATAACACATAATAGGTGACTATAGACTTGCAAGATAGGATCAACAACACACATATATTCATGACAACATAATAGGTTCAGATCTGAAATCATGGCACTCGGGCCCTAGTGACAAGCATTAAGCATAGCAAAGTCATAGCAACATCAATCTCAGAACATAGTGGATACTAGGGATCAAACCCTAACAAAACTAACTTGATTACATGGTAAATGTCATCCAACCCATCACCGTCCAGCCAGCCTACGATGGAATTACTCACGCACGGCGGTGAGCATCATGAAATTGGTGATGGAGGATGGTTGATGATGACGACGGCGACGAATCCCCCTCTACGGAGCCCCGAACGGACTCCAGATCAGCCCTCCCGAGAGAGATCAGGGCTTGGCGGCGGCTCCGTGTCGTGAAACGCGATGAAACTTTCTCCCTGATTTTTTTCTCCCCGAGACGGAATATATGGAGTTGGAGTTGAGGTTGGAGGGTGTCCAGGAAAAGTGCCTCCGTGATTTCCAGGACATTCCGAGAACTTTTCTTTTCTACACATAAAACAACATCATGGCAGTTCTGCTGAAAATAGCGTTAGTGCGGGTTAGTTTCATTCAAATCATGCAAGTTAGAGTCCAAAACAAAGGCAAAAGTGTTTGGAAAAGTAGATACGTTGGAGACGTATCAACTCCCCCAAGCTTAAACCTTTGCTTGTCCTCAAGCAATTCAGTTGATAAACTGAAAGTGATAAAGAAAAACTTTTACAAACTCTGTTTGCTCTTGTTGTTGTAACATGAAAAGCCAGCATTCCAGTTTCAGCAAATATTAAGAACTAACCATACTCACAATAACACATAGGTCTCACAATTACTCATATCAATAGCATAATCAGCTAGCGAGCCATAATAATAAAACTCGGATGACAGCACTTTCTCAAAATAATCATAACATGATATAACAAAATGGTATCTCACTAGCCCTTTCTGAGACTGCAAAACATAAATGCAGAGCACCTTTAAAGATCAAGGGCTGACTAAACATTCTCATTCATGGTAAAAGAGATCCAGTAAAGTCATACCCAATATAAACCAATAATAATGAATGCAAATGATAGTGTGCTCTCCAGCGGGTGCTTTTTAATAAGAAGGATGATGACTCAACATAAAAGTAAATAGATAGGCCCTTCGCAGAGGGAGGCAGGGATTTGTAGAGGTGCCAGAGCTCGTTTTTAAAATAGAGATTGAGTAACATTTTGAGCGGCATACTTTTGCTGTCAACGCAACAACTATGAGATGGCTGTATCTTCCATACTACATGCTTTATAGGCAGTTCCCAAACAGAATGGTAAAGGTTTATACTCCCCCAACCACCAACAAGCATAAATCCATGGCTTGCTCGAAACAACGAGTGCCTCCAACATACAACGGCCCTGGGGGACTTTTGTTTAATTATTTTGATTTGCTTTGATATTTTTGGATCATGGGACTAGGCATCCCGGTTACTGGCCCTTTCTCGTGAATGAGGAGCGGAGTCCACTCCTCTTGAGAATAACCCACCTAGCATGGAAGATATAGGCACCCTAGTTGAAACATGAGCTGCTCGAGCATACAAAACAGAATTTCATTTGAAGGTTTGGAGTTTGGCACATACAAATTTACTTGGAACGGCAGGTAAATACCGCATATAGGAAGGTATAGTGGACTAATATGGAACAACTTTGGGGTTTAAGGAGTTTGGATGCACAAGCAGTATTCCCGCTTAGTACAGGTGAAGGCTAGCAAAAGACCGGGAATCGACCAACTGAGAGAGCGATAACAGTCGTAAACATGCATTAAAATTAATTTACACCGAGTACAAGCATGAGTAGGATATAATCTACCATGAACATAAATATCATGAAGGCTATGTTGATTTGATTCAACTACATGCGTGAACATGTGCCAAGTCAAGTCACTTAATACATTCAAAGGAGGATACCATCCCATCATACCACATCATAATCATTCTAATAGCATGTTGGCACGCAAGGTAAACCATTATAACTCATAGCTAATCAAGCATGGAACAAGCAACTATAATCCTAAATTTCATTGCAAATATGTTTACTTCATATTAGCTGACTCAGGAACAATGAATCATCATATTTACAAAAATAAAAGAGGTCGAGTTCATACCAGCTTTTCTCATCCCAATAAGTCCATCATATATCGTCATTATTTCCTTTCACTTGCATGAACGAACGATGTGTATAATAATAAGAGTGCACGTGCATTGGACTAAGCTGGAATCTTCAAGTACTCAACTCAAGAGAGAAGACAAGTAATATGGGCTCTAAATTAAATAAACAATCATGCATATAAGAGCCACTAAGCATTTTCAATATGGTCTTCTCGACCCCCAAAAGAAAGAAAAGAAAATAAAACTATTTACACGGGAAAGCTCCCAACAAGTAAAGAGAAGAACTAGAAATCTTTTTGGGTTTTCATTTTAATTTCTACTACAAGCATGGAAATTAAACTGACTAATTTTTTTGGTTTTTCTCAAGTTTTAACAAACACACAAGAAGAAAACTAGAAAAAGAAATTTAAACTAGCATGGATAATACAATGAAAGAGTATGAGCACCGACGACTAGTGTGTGAACATGAATGTAAAGTCGGTGAGAAATACGTACTCCCCCAAGCTTAGGCTTTTGGCCTAAGTTGGTCTAATACCAAGGACCGCCGCTACTCTCCCCAGTGTAGTGGGAGGTGTAATCAGGATACCACTGTCTGGTCATCTCGGGATCCCACTGGACAGATGATGCACGATAAGGGTCCAGCTCAGGTTCCGGCTCAGGTTCAGGTTCTGGAGTAAAAGCTTGGGCTAGGTGGTTGTTCACCGCTTCCGGCGTGACAAGGAAATTTTCTGCAAGCAAATCAAATAACAGAGGTGCAGGCAAAATAATGAACTCAAAGTGTTTCTTATTGAATCTAAGTCTATACAAGAGCATCTTCTCTTCGTTGTCAATAATAAACTTGTGTGCTACCATGCTCTTGTAATCTAAAATGTGAGGAAGTAATTTTGTCTCATCCTCCTCATAGTGCCTAATGGGTATCTGAAAATGTTCAGCAAGACGTGCAGCATAGATACCTCCAAATATGGGGCCTTTTGTATGATTCAGGGCTAGCCGTTTAGCAATGACGTCACCCATATTAAAAGTGTTGACTCCTAGCAAAGCATGTTGAAGAATAATAATATCTGGAACGCTCAAATTTCCACTATTCCCACGACCAATCAAGCATCTACTAGCAAATATGGCAAAGTAGCGTAAAATAGGAAAGTGTATGCTAGAGACTTTTGCCTCAGAGCCCTTCTTTGGCTCTTCTACGGCAATAGTTTTAACGAAGCCATCCACATCTTCACGATGGGGTTCCTCTAATTCTCCCTCATAAGGTATCCTACATACTGCACAAAAATAACGTAAAGACATTTCTTTGAACTCATCATATAAATGAAATGATACTGCAGGCGGTGACTTCTTAGGATAATAATAAAAGTTTTGCACGAAAGTATTGGTAAGTAAGAGATACTGATCGATTCGGTCGTTCATGAAACTGGTGAGGCCCGCAGTCCCGATTAAAGCATAAAAGTCTTCATGAATTCCGGCTTCTTTCAAGAAATCCTCACACGGCCATTCACATGACCGTACTTCCGCTAAGCGAGGAAGATTATACTTGGGTTTTTCCTTCTCTTTGTCTTGTTTTCCTTAGAGCTTTGGCTAGAAGAGCCTTTAAAGAGCCTCCTTAACATTTTCTGAAAATTTCTGAAATTTTAGTAACTTCAAAATAAAAGTGAATAAAACTAAACAAGATTGATAGCAACTACTCCTACAAGTGCCTAGGGCCTATATCATGCATTGGAATTGCTTGGGACCTCAAAAATTTAACATGCAATCTCAAGAATATGGTCACCTGAGCAGCAAAAATTTGCAATGAATAAAGCACTAGAAAAAAAACTAATTGGACCAATGGAGGAGTCACATACCAAGCAACAATCTCCCAAAGCAGTTTTGTGAAGGGAGCTTTGAGCTAAGAGATCGAAAATCGCAGCAAAACAAGCTAGAACTCGTGCTTGAGCTGGATGGGGATTTTTTTTGGTAGAAGATGAAGTGTGTGGGTGCTGGCATAAGTGGAGGGGAGCCACCAGGGGCCCACGAGACATGGGGCGCGCCCTCCTCTCTCGTGGCCTGGTGCTTGGCCCTCCTGCAGTGTTTTCAGTGCCTAAAATCCTCAAATATTCCAAACAAAATCATACTAAATTTGCAGGGCATTTGGAGTACTTCTATTTTCGGACTATTTTTTAATGCATGGATAATTCAGAAAATAGACGGATAATACTATTTTTGCTTTATTTATTCTAAATAACAGAAATTAAAAAGAGGGTACAGAAGGTTGTGCCTTCTAGTTTCATCCATCTCGTGATCACCAAAATGAACCCACTAACAAGGTTGATCAAGTCTTGTTAACAAACTCATTCCGAATAACACGGAACCGGAGAAATTTCGAATAACACTAAGTTATCTCAACGGGGATATGAAAATCCCCAACAATAAGAATATCATACTTTTTCTTGACAGTAGGGAGAGGAAATTCAAAACCTCCAAAAATGATAGTTGGAACTTTTTCAATAGAATTGATGCTATGAACTTGAGATTGTTTCCTCGGAAAGTGTACCGTATGCTCATTACCATTAACATGAAAAGTGACGTTGCCTTTGTTGCAATCAATAACAGCCCCTGCAGTATTAAGAAAAGGTCTACCAAGGATAATAGACATACTATCGTCCTCAGGAATATCAAGAATAACAAAGTCTGTTAAGATAGTGACATTTGCAACCACAACAGGCACATCCTCACAAATACCGACAGGTATAGCAGTTGATTTATCGGCCATTTGCAAAGATATTTTAGTAGGTGTCAACTTATTCAATTTAAGTCTACGATATTAAGAGAGAGGCATAACACTAACACCGGCTCCAAGATCACATAAAGCAGTTCTAATATATTTTCTTTTAATAGAGCATGGTATAGTTGGTACACCTGGATCTCCAAGTTTCTTTGGTATTCCACCTTTAAAAGTGTAATTAGCAAGCATGTAGGAAATTTCAGCTTCCGGTATCTTTCTTTTAATTGTGATGATATCCTTCATATACTTAGCATAAGGATTTACTTTCAGCATATCGGTTAGGCGCATACGTAAGAAAATAGGTCTAATCATTTCAGCAAAGCGCTCAAAATCCTCATCATCCTTTAACTTTGATGGTTTAGGAGGAAAGGGCATGGGTTTCTGAACCCATGGTTCTCTTTCTTTACCGTGCTTCCTAGCAACAAAATCTCTCTTATCATAACGTTGATTCTTTGATTGTGGGTTATCAAGATCAACAGCAGGTTCAATCTCTACATCGTTGTCTTTGCTAGGTTGAGCATCAACATGAACATTATCACTAGGTTCATGTTCATCACCTGATTGTGTTTCAGCATCAGAAATAGAAATATCATTGGGATTCTCAGGTGTGTCTACAGTAGGTTCACTAGAAGCATGCAAAGTTCTATCATTTTTCTTTTTCTTCTTTTTAGAAGAACTAGGTGCCTCTAAATTATTTCTCTAAGAATCTTGCTCGATTCTCTTAGGGTGGCCTTCATGATACAAAGTTCATGAGTCATTCTACCAGTTCTAGTAGCCACTCTAACAGCAAAGTCATTTTTATTATTTAATTCATCAAGCAAATCATTTTGAGCTTTAAGTACTTGATCATCTTGAGTAGCAACCATAGAAGCATATTTGCTAACGCGGTGAAGTTCATATTTAACTCTAGCCAGATTATCACCTACGTGTCCTATCTCGAAAGCATTATTCTTTAACTCTCTACCAACATAAGCATTAAAACTTTCTTGTCTAGCCATAAAGTCATCAAATTCATCTAAGCAAGGGCTATGAAATTTAGTAGAGGGGACTTCAACTTTATCATATCTATAGAGAGAATTTACCTTTACTACCTGTGTCGGGTTATCAAGACAATGTGGTTCTCCAGACGATATATTAAGACCATGTATTTCTTCAATAGGAGGTAAATTCTTAACATCTTCGGCTTTAATACCTTTTTCCTTCATTGATTTCTTTGCCTCTTGCATATCTTCAGGACTGAGAAATAAAACACCTCTCTTTTTCGAAGTGGGTTTAGGGATAGGCTCAGGAGTTGGCTTAATTGGTTCAGGAATTACTTCATGAATTGGCTCAGGAAGAGTCCAGTTATTTTCATTAGTCAACATATTATTCAATAATATTTCAGCTTCGTCGATTGTTCTTTCCCTGAAAACACAACCAGCACAACTATCCAAGTAGTCCTTGGAAGCATCAGTTAGTCCATTATAAAAGATATCAAGTATTTCATTTTTCTTAAGAGGATGATCAGGCAAAGCATTAAGTAACCAGAGAAGCCTCCCCCAAGCTTGTGGGAGACTCTCTTCTTTGATTTGCACAAAATTATATATTTCCCGCAAGGCAGCTTGTTTCTTATGAGCAAGGAAATATTTAGCAGAGAAGTAATAAATCATATCCTGGGGACTACGCACACAACCAGGAGCAAGAGAATTATACCAAGTCTTAGCATCACCCTTTAATGAGAACAGAAATATGTTAAGGATATATAAATAGCGAGACTTCTCATCATTAGTAAACAGGGTGGCTATATCATTCAACTTGGTAAGATGTGCCACAACAATTTCAGATTCAAGGCCATAAAAAGGATCAGATTCAACTAAAGTAATAATATCAAGATCAACAGAGAATTCATAATCCTTATCAGTAACACAGATAGGTGAAGTAGCAAAAGCAGGATCGGGTTTCATTCTAGCATTAAGAGACTGCTGCTTCCATTTAGCTAATAATTCCTTAAGATCATTTCTATCATTGCAAGCAAGAATTTCCATAGCAGCTTTTTCATTCATAACATAACCCTTAGGAACAACAGGTAAAACATAATCATTGGGGGGACTTTCATCATCACTATCATCAATAATAGGTTCTTCAATATTTTCATTCCCCCTAACTCTAGCAAGTTGTTCATCTAGAAATTCACCTAATGGCACAGTAGTATCACGCACAGAAGTAGTTTCATCATGCATAGCAGAAGTGGCATCATCAATAACATGCGACATATCAGAATTCATAGCAGTAGTAGGTTTAGGTGTCGCAAGCCTACTAATAACGGAAGGAGAATCTAGTGCAGAGCTAGATGGCAGTTCCTTACCACCCCTCGTAGTTGAGGGCAAAATAGTAGTTCGATCGTCTTTCAAGTTCTTCATAGTGATCAACAGATATAAATCCCAAGTGACTCAGAGAATAGAGCTATGCTCCCCGGCAACGGCGCCAGAAATTAGTCTTGATAACCCACAAGTATAGGGGATCGCAACAACTTTTGAGGGTAGAGTATTCAACCCAAATTTATTGATTCAACACAAGGGGAGCCAAAGAATATTCTTGAGTATTAGCAGTTGAGTTGTCAATTCAACCACACCTGGATAACTTAGTATCTGCTGCAAAGTGTTTAGTAGCAAAGTGGTATGATAATAAAGATAACGGTAGCAAAAGTAAAGATAAATGTTTTTTGGTAGTAGTTGTAACAGTAGCAATAGAAAAGTAAAATAGGCGAAGAACAATATATGAAAAGCTCGTAGGCAATGGATCAGTGATGGATAATTATGCCGGATGTGATTCCTCATGCAATAGTTATAACATAGGGTGATATAGAACTAGCTCCAGTTCATCAATGTAATGTAGGCATGTATTCCGTAAATAGTCATACGTGCTTATGGAAAAGAACTTGCATGACGCCTTTTGTCCTATCCTCCCGTTGAAGCGGGGTCCTAGTGGAAACTAAGGGATATTAAGGCCTCCTTTTAATAGAGAACCGGAACAAAGCATTAGCACATAGTGAATACATGAACTCCTCAAACTATGGTCATCACCGAGAAGTATCCCGATTATTGTCACTTCGGGGGTGTCGGATCATACCACATAATAGGTGACTATAGACTTGCAAGATAGGATCAAGAACACACATATATTCATGAAAACATAATAGGTTCAGATCTGAAATCATGGCACTCGGGCCCTAGTGACAAGCATTAAGCATAGCAAAGTCATAGCAACATCAATCTCAGAACATAGTGGATACTAGGGATCAAACCCTAACAAAACTAACTTGATTACATGGTAAATCTCATCGAACCCATCACCGTCCAGCAAGCCTATGATGGAATTACTCATGCACAGAGGTGAGCATCATGAGATTGGTGATGGAGGATGGTTGATGATGACGATGGCGACGAATCCCCCTCTCTGGAGCCCCAAACGGACTCCAGATCAGCCCTCTCGAGAGAGATTAGGGCTTGGCGGCGGCTCCGTGTCGTGAAACGCGATGAAACTTTCTCCCTGATTTTTTTCTCCCCAAGACGGAATATATGGAGTTGGAGTTGAGGTCGGAGGGTGTCTAGGGGGCCCATGAGATAGGGGGCCGCGCCCTGGGGGGCGCGCCCCCTATCTTGTGGACAGGCCGTGGGCCCCCTGGCACTAATTCTTTCGCCAAAAATTCTTATTAAATCTGAAAAGTGCCTCCGTGGATTTCCAGGACATTCCGAGAACTTTTCTTTTCTACACATAAAACAACATCATGGCAGTTTTGCTGAAAATAGCGTCAGTCCGGGTTAGTTTCATTCAAATCATGCAAGTTAGAGTCCAAAACAAGGGCAAAAGTGTTTGGAAAAGTAGATACGTTGGAGACATATCAGTACGCGGTGGCTTGACGAGCCACACGCTCGGCATCCTCCTCCTTCTCGGGCAAGGTTCCTTGAAGCAGGTACGACTTGAACTCTTTAGTCCAGCACCCCTCCTGAGGCTCGAGCGCAATCAGTAGGCGGGCCCCAGTGGGGTAGCCACATGTTGAGGCGCCCGTCTCAGGCGCCTGAGGTAGGTCCTCTTGAGGCGATGCTGGAGCCGTGGTGGGGGGAGCCGCAGAAGGCTTGAAGGGCCGCTCCTCAAACACCCCCGGCTCCTGAGGGAGCCTTCGAGAGGCTCTCTTGGTGATATCGTACGCCTCCATGTTCGTCCCTCGCGGCACGTGCTGCAGCTCCAAGCCCATGAACTGCTTCTCCATCTTGCGCACCTCTTCTAGGTATGCCTCCATGTGCTCGTCCTTGGGCATATATTCCTTCTTGGAGAAATTGACGAGGAGCTGAGAATCGCCCTTGATGGTAAGGCGCTTCACCCCCAGCGTCGTCGTGGCCCTGAGACCGCGAGCAAGCCCTCGAAATCTGCAATGTTGTTGGAGACCTTCTCGACCTGATGGAAGCAGAGTTGTACCGCGTAGTAGAGCTTGTCCTTGGTGGGTGAGATGAGGATAGCCCCTGCTCCCGCGCCTTGTCGCGCGAATGCTCCGTCAAAGTACGTGATCCACCCGTCTAGGTCCTCGTCTCTCGGTAAGAGAGAGCGGTCCTCGCTCACCCCATGGTCGGGGATGTCAGTCCATTCGGGCATGAAGTCCACGAGGGCCGCACCCTTGATAACCCTGGTGGTGTTGAAATCAAGATGGAACGCCTGAAGCTCGATGTTCTATTCTGCAACTCGTCCGGCGGCGTTCGTGCTCCGGAGCACCCTCTCCAGTGGGTATGCCGAAATGACCTTGATGGGGTGGCCTTGAAAGTAGTGGCACAGCTTTCAGGAGGCGACGAGGAGCACGATCAAGAGTTTCTGAGGCATGGGTGAGGGAGTCCTGGACTAGGGGGTGTCCGGACAGCCGAACTATCATGATCGGCCGGATTCCAAGACTATGAAGATACAAGATTGAAGACTTCATCCCGTGTCCGGATGGGACTTTCCTTGGCGTGGAAGGCAAGCTTGGCGATACGGATATGTAGATCTCCTACCATTGTAACCGACTCTGTGTAACCCTAGCCCTCTCCGGTGTCTATATAAACCGGATGGCTTTAGTCCGTAGGACGAACAACAATCATACCATAGACTAGCTCCTAGGGTTTAGCCTCCTTGATCTCGTGGTAGATCTACTCTTGTAACACACATCATCAATATTAGTCAAGCAGGATGTAGGGTTTTACCTCCATCAAGAGGGCCCGAACCTGGGTAAAACATCGTGTCGCTTGTCTCCTGTTACCATCCGCCTAGACGCACAGTTCGGGACCCCCTACCCGAGATCCGCCGGTTTTGACACCAACATTGGTGCTTTCATTTAGAGTTCCTCTGTGTCGTCACCGATAGGCTCGATGGCTTCTTCGATCATCAACTACGATGCGGTCCAGGGTGAGACCTTTCTCCCCGGACAGATCTTCGTATTCGGCGGCTTCGCACTGCGGGCCAATTCGCTTGGCCAATTGGAACAGATCGAAACTACGCCCCTGGCCGTCAGGTCAGATTTGGAAGTTTGAACTTCACGGCTGACATCCGCGGGAACTTGATCCTCGATGGATTCGAGCCACAGCCGAGCGTGCCACACTGTCACGACGAGCATGATTTAGCTCTGTAGCCGGATAGTACCCTGGAGGCCGCACTCGCGCCCGCTCCGATCTTCAATTCGGAGCCGGCTGCGCAGATCGAGGACAGATGGCTAGACACCGCCTCGGGGGCTGCAACCTCTATGGCGATAGAGCCGAACACTGACCTTGTCCCTCATGAAGCTCGTGACTCCGAGGTGCCGGACTCCTTGCCGGACTCCGAACCTCCCGCGCACCCACTATGTTTCACCAACGAGGTACTGGATCATGGATTTCCAGCAGGATTCAAACCCATAAACATAGAGGCATATGACGGAACAACAGGCCCCGGAGTCTGGATTGAGGATTATATCCTACACATAGATATGGCCAGAGGAGACGATCTCCATGCCATAAAATACCTACCCCTCAAGCTCAAAGGGCCAGCTCGGCATTGGCTCAAAAGCCTCCCAGAAAATACCATTGGAAGTTGGGAAGAGCTTGAGGATGCGTTTCGAGCAAATTTTCAGGGGACTTATGTCTGCCCTCCGGATGCAGACGATTTAAGTTACATAACTCGACAGCCCAGAGAGTCAGCACGCAAATTTTGGAATAGGTTCCTCACTAAAAAGAACCAAATAGTTGACTGTCCGGACGCTGAAGCCTTAGCAGCCTTTAAACACAACGTCCGAGACGAATGGCTCGCCAGGCACCTCGGCCAAGAAAAACCAAGAACAATGGACGCACTAACAAGCCTCATGACCCGCTTTTGTGCGGGGGAAGACAGCTGGCTGGCTAGATGCAGCACCAGCGACCCGAGTACATCCGAAGTCAGGGATGGAAATGGGAAATCACGACGCAGAAAAGATCAGCGTCGGAATAAGGACAATGGCCCAAATAGTATGGCGGTCAACGCCGGATTCAAAAGCTCTCGGCTGAATAACAAAACACTGCCCCTCAAGGACAACAGTGACGAGCTATCCAACCTAAACAAGATTCTGGATAGGCTATGTCAAATACATGGTACCTCCGGGAAGCCTGCAAACCATACCCACAGAGATTGTTGGATCTTCAAGCAGTCCGGCCGACTGAACGCCGAACGCAAGGGGCTCGACACACCAAGCGAAAGTGACGAACCCCAAAAGCAGCACTCCAGAAAACAGAAGACTTTCCCACTAGAAGTCAAAACAGTGAACTCACTTCATGTGATAACACGAAAACATAGCACGGCACCTGCCATACTAGGACACCGTCCGCAGAATGGGGATAGACCCTACCAAAATTCGCCATAGCAGCACTTCCTTCAAAGGAGTGACGCCAGGCCTTCAAGCCGATTATACAGGCTCTGTACCACTAGAGGTTGTGTTCGGTTCATCCGACAACTTCCGTCGCGAAAAGCTCACTCTCCATATCGCCCCATTTCACAGTGGCCCTCGAGCACTACTGGGACGCAAAGCTTTCGCCTGCTTTAACGCAATACCACCTTACACATCTCTTACACTTAAAATGCCCGGTCCACGCGGCATAATCTCCTTAAAGAGTAACTCCGAGTGTTCCTCGACCACGGAGAACGTAAGGCTGCCTTGACAGCGACACACTAATCCGACCTTGCAGGTCAAGGCCCCTAAAAACAGGCCATTCAGACCTCGGACACGGTTAGGCAAGTCCGGCATAAATAAACAAGGGGCTTCCCAGCCGCATACCCCCTCTATAAGGGGCTGCACATATAAATGATGAGAGCAAATAAAGCTCAAATTTCTTCATCTTCCAAATTATACTTTATTTTAATACAACTTTTGCATGATATTTCTTGGAAACTAAGTCCTTCTCTTTCACAGATGAAGCACGTGCTACACCCATCCAGGATACAGCACAACGGAGACACAGGCACAGACGTGCAGCAGGGACCCGTTGCAAGGATTCTTTTCAGATTAAGACCCTGCATAAACCTTTCTTACTGTCTCTTGTTGATACACATCCCCCGGTTTCCTACCATCGCCGAGGAGGAGGCTGACGTTTTGGCATCGGCCGCGTCAGAAGTTCCCGCCTGTACCTGGACACTAGGGGCTTAGGGCATTGTTCTGCCCGGTATCATAAAGACCGAACACCTCAGGGAGTGTTCGGCGTCTCGAGTTAGGCCTTATATGCATTAGCTCCGAATCATGTCTTTGGTCAAATGTTGGGTTTGCCCGGCTCCTATGTTTTGCTGCCTTACGTTCCGCTCCATCGGCTAACGCGGCACCAGGAGAACTACTGCGATTGTGCCCCGGTTCGGCCGGGCGAGCACCTCAGTAGAGAAAGCCGAAAACTGGCTGTCATGATATCGCGAGAGACTGGTCAACCACTTGATCGACCATTGGAATGTTTAGAATTCCTCCTCTTTGACGAAGGACAGCTTCCCGGTCAGGCACATACGCGCCCCGAGTTCGGAGAAGAGCGGTGCCGCTAGGGGCTATATAGTAGCCCCACATTCGAGCTCCTATGGCTAAGTGAAAGTGATAAAGCATTATAGTCCGGTTGCCTAGTTTGCTACGCTATCACCTCCTTAAAAGGACCAAGACGTTGGATTAAGTGTGAAAAAGCGCTTTTCTTTTTGCAAACACCCCCGCACCATGTGCGTGGGGGCTGAAGCCAAAGACTGCCATCTTTCAGATTATACATACATATACGGCCGCACAGGAGATAGTTCAATACTTGAACGCACAATTATAAAAAGCTATTGCATTATAAACATGATCTCAGAAATCATACATGTCATTTAAACATAACATCTTTCGAGCACTACGACTCTATTAAACGAGCACCCTGCAGGACTTCCTCAAAATAGTGCTCGGTGGGGAATCGGCTTTTGTTCAAACCCCGGGATGCAACAGCGGTGGCATCCATCTCCGCCCAGTATGTCCTAACATGGGCGAGAGCCATCCGTGCACCTTCTATGCATGCCGACCGCTTCATCGCCCCGATATGCGGCACCGCCCCAAGGAATTGCTGCAACAAGCGAAAATAACTCTTCGGCTTGGGCCTTTCCGGCCACAGATGAGCGACCACATCCGTCATGGCAAGTCCGGACAACCTATTCAGCTCAGCCCAGTCAACCAGCCGATCACTCAACGGAAGTGGACGCTCCGGACTATGGAATTGAGACCAGAAAAGCTCTTCCATTTCGTGATCCTTCTGGCTTCGGAAGTGCACGACTACGTCCGCCACACTCACCGCCAAATCCAGAGAAGGATCCTCCGCACCGCACATCCGGCCCAGCTGAGCATACTTCGGATCCGTGAACTTCCTAAGCAGCATGAAGGGCTTTCCAGCCACAATGTCTCCGACCTGACGCAGTTCCTCCTTCATAGCCCGCATCACACTATGGGCATCCTTGGCTTCGGCGTCGGCCTTCTTCAGGTCCTCTTGCTCTGCTCGGCGTTCTCTTTCAAGAACCTCCTGGCGGTCGGTAGCATCTTTTAATTTCGCGGCCATTCCGGCCATCTCCTTCCTGCTTCGGCAGTGAGCAGCCTTCTCGGCTTCTAGATCTTCTGCTGCCTTCGAGGCAGCCGCCTCGCTTTTTCTGGTTTGCTCCTTGGCCCGAGCAAGCTCTGCTCGAAGGTCTTCCACAGCAGCAGCACCATCTGCATCAAGCATACAAATTGTAAGGAATGGGCGTCAGCTCCCTTACTAGGCGACCGCGGAGCAACCACATACCTTGTGACTCATTAAGTCGTTTATTGACCAGCGAGATGCCCGCATCCGCAACGTCGAGTTGCCTCTTCAACTCGGCAACTCCATCAGTCCGGCTGGCCACCGAATGTTCCGCCACCTGCATAGGAAAGGCGACAATCTATAACTGAGATTATGATCCTCGGCACGCTGTCGCTTTCGACAGCATACCAAGTCTCAGGGGCTACTATCTATACAGGGCGCACTTCATGTGCAAAACTGTCAAAACGTATGTCATTTTTTGCATACCTCAAATTCCGTCAGAAAACTTCTGATGGCCTCACACAACCCGCTTTCGGTGGACGAGATCCTCTCAATCACCATACTCATTAATGTGCGGTGATCTTCTGAGATAGACGCCCTCATGAGCAAATCCTGCAGCTCCACCGGCCGTACCCCAATGGGTGCCAGACTCTCCGGCCCCGCCGGACTCGGGGAGACCCTCCGTGACGACACCTCAGGGTCATCCGCCCCGCCAGACGGGGCGGCAGATGGAGGCGTCTCCCTCTCCATCATCTCCAGACGAAGGTCCCCCGAAGTTGAGCTCTGCTGAGATGGGCTAGATCCGAACTACAAGGTGAAAACTTCGGTTACCTTTGGAAATAATATAGGGGCGTTCCCTATTACAAAATTTCCCCTTTTTTACTTACGGCTCGCTGGAGGGCTGATTCCTCCGAGGAGACAGTACGGCCGGGGCTCTTCCCGGCACAGGACCTTCCGGTACAGATTTCTTTCCCCGCTTTGAGGCCTTGGCCTCCGGGTCTTCGGAAGCGGTCCTCTTCTCCCCCTGGAAGGAGGGACTCTGGATTCCTCCCTTACTGAAAGCCTCCTTGGCAGAGGTGGTAGTTCCCCTGTGCCCCCCTTCGCCCTCCTCCGAAGGTGCAACCTCCAACATTTTGATTAACACGGGATCCTGCGTGGTCTCAGGGAGGGGGGCCGGACACTGTATCAGTTTTTCTTGCGCTATCCACTCCTGTCCAAGGGATAGCTGGTTAAAAGGCAAACCCACGATAAATAAATGGACGATGTGTCTGGACACAGGGCTACTTACTTGAGTATCCGGGCGATTGCAGCTTAGGCCAGCATCTTCGGTCAAGTCCGGACGCATCTCTTGTGATCCGAAGAACAGTTTGTACATCTCCGCGGGTGTCAAACCCATGAAGTGCTGAAGAGCTCGTGGCCCCTCCGGATTAAATTCCCACGGACGGAGGGGGCGACGTTTGCAGGGCAGTAGGTGCCGGATCAGCATAACCTGTACCACTACGACCAGATTGATCTCCCTTTCTTGGAGGCCTCGAATCCGGTCCTGCAACAGGGGTACGTCTTTGGACGGCCCCCAGTCATGCCCCTTGTTGACCCATGACGTCAGCTGTTGTGGAGGGCCCGAGCGGAAGACGGGCGGTGGCCTCTACCTGCTGCCCCTGGGAGCGGTGATATAGAACCACTCCTGTTGCCACAAGCCGAGCTCCTCCTGAAAAGAGCCCTCGGGCCATGGAGCATCGGCCCTCTTACTTATAACCGCCCCGCCGCACTCTGCCTGACGCCCCTCAATCATCTTCGGCTCCATGTTGAAGGTTTTGAGCCACAAGTCGAAGTGAGGGGTAGTGCATAGGAAGGCTTCACAGACGACAATGAATGATGAGATGTGGAGGATGGACTCCGGAGCCAAGTCGTGGAATTCCAGCCCATAGTAAAACATGAGCCCCCTCACGAAGGGATCCGTCGGGAAGCCTAAACCCCGACGGAGGTGAGACACGAACACGACGCTCTCACCAAGCTCGGGAGTAGGAATAACTTGCCCTCGGGCAGGCAGCCTATGCAAAATCTCGTAGGTTAAGTACCTGGCGTCTCTCAGCTTTAGCACGTCCTCTTCCGTGATGGAGGAGGGCATCCACCGGCCTCGTAGATCGGGGCCGGACATTGTCAAAGATCGAAGGTACCCGAATCTAGAGCCCTGGGTGTTGGAACTCGGGGCGAGGGGCGGATTCGATAGAGGATTGAAGGAAAAGAACGGGCCTTGGTCTCATTATAAAGAGGAAGAATACCAAGAGCCGTCCCCGTGACCGTTTGGAACCCGCCTTCGATGGAGGGGCGTGGCAACGGGCGCGGTTGGGTTACCCACGTCCGTATTTATGGGAATCCCGGAATAAGGGGAACACGATCTCTGCTTCGACAAGACGTGCCAAGGAAACCGCTTTGCTAAACACGCTGAGGTGGTACAATAAAAACGATTCTAGTAAAGGCTTGGTAGTGGTGTGACGTCACGCCACAAAATACGTCAGCAGATTGAACTTGTGTAATATTATTCTCTCTATGGTGGTACGTGGAATTTATTTTTGCAGAGCCGGACGCTATCCTGGTGTTCACAATCTTCTATAAATTATTCGGAGGAAGAACCCGCCTTGCAATGCCGAAGACAACATGCGCGCCGGACTCGTCGTCATTGAAGCCTGGTTCAGGGGCTACTGAGGGAGTCCTGGACTAGGGGCTGTCCGGACAGCCGAACTATCATGATCGGCCGGACTCCAAGACTATGAAGATACAAGATTGAAGACTTCGTCCCGTGTCCGGATGGGACTTTCCTTGGCGTGGAAGGCAAGCTTGGCGATACGGATATGTAGATCTCCTACCATTGTAACCGACTTTGTGTAGCCCTAGCCCTCTCCGGTGTCTATATAAACCGGATGGCTTTAGTCCGTTGGACGAACAACAATCATACCATAGGCTAGGTCCTAGGGTTTAGCCTCCTTGATCTCGTGGTAGATCTACTCTTGTAACACACATCATCAATATTAATCAAGCAGGACGTAGAGTTTTACCTCCATCAAGAGGGCCCGAACCTGGGTAAAACATCGTGTCCCTTGTCTCCTGTTACCATCCGCCTAGATGCACAGTTGGGGACCCCCTACCCGAGATCCGCCGGTTTTGACACCGACAATGGGATAGCGTGCCCATGCCTCCCTCAGCACCGTGCTGACAAAGTAGACATGGTGCACGACGAGGGGAGAGGCATTAGTGGAGTCTTGTTCTTCCTGAGGGTGCGGGTCTTCGATGGCTTCGCGAGGTCTGTCCTCAGGAGCCCCCCCCCCCCCAGCTGTGGGGTCAATCGCAGCCTCAGGAGGGACATCGACCACTGGGTTGGCCGAGGCCCCAGGCGCATTGTCCTGAGGATGTTGCGCCTTGCTTGGTGGTTGAGCGTCTCTCCGAGGGTCCTTGGACGGGCAGTCCTTCCTTAGCGCCACCAGGGCGGTGCTGGCTGAGTGAGGGGTGGCTCCAGATAGAGCACCAAGGGCTCGAGAGGGTGCGGCGCCACCAACACTGGCAGGCTGCTCAGGTATCTCTTGAGTTCTTGAAAGGCTGCGTCTGCTTCAGGGGTCCACTCGAACTGCCCCTTCCTTTTCATCAGCTTGAAGAACGGGAGGGCTCGCTCCCCCAGCTTGGAGATGAAGCGCCCAAGTGAGGTTATGCAGCCCGCCAGCTTCTGCATCTCCTTCAGGGTCTGTGGAGGTCTCATGTCTTCTATTGCCTTGATCATCCCCGGATTGGCCTCGATCCCTCTATGCGACACCAGGAAGCCCAATAGCTTACCATAGGGAGCCCCAAATACACACTTCTTGGGATTGAGCCAAAGATTCACCTTGTGCAAGCTGGCAAACATCTCCTCCAGATCTGCTATCAGGGTCCTGGCCTCCCGAGACTTCACCACTATATCATCGACAAAGGCCTCTGCGTTTCTCCCGAGATGCATGCCCAGGGCGATATGCATCAGCCGCTGGAAGGTAGCCCCGGCATTGCGCAGCCCGAAGGGCATGCAGGTGTAGCAGTAGACCTTGCAAGAGGTTAGGAACACCGTCTTCTCCACATCCTACACGGCCATCTTGATCTGGTGGTAGCCTGAGAAGGCGTCCAAAAAACACAATATGCGGTGAAGTCCATGATCTGGTCAATGCGGGGAAGCGGAAAGGGATCTTGAGGGCAGGCCTTGTTGAGGTTGGTGAAGTCGACACACATGTGCTCCTTCCCTCCTTTCTTGGGGACGACAAGGGGATTTGTCAACCACTCCGAGTATCTTACTTCCCTGATGATTCCTGCATCTTGAAGCTTGCGGGTTTCTAGGATGATGAAGGCCTGGTTCTCGGTGGACTGACAACGAGCCTTCTGCTTCACTGGACGCATGTTTCGGCATACCTTCAGGTGGTGTTCGATTATTCCCCTCGGGACCCCAGTCAGGTCTTTGGGCTCCCAAGTGAATACATCCTTGTTGGTGCGCAAGAAGTCGACCAACGCTTTCTGTTGGTCCTGAGGGAGGCCAGCTCCTATGGTGAAGGTGGCGCTGGTTGTTCCCTCCTCACTGACCAGCACTTGCTTCGTCTCGGCTCATTATTGGGAGAACAACTCCTTCTTCTTGGTCGGTGCCGCTTCCAAGGCCCCCCTTCTCATCGGGCAGCGCGGATGCTGCTGACTTGAAGGCAAGCTTGAGGGCCTGTAGCGCGTCTTTGGTGTCCCCTGCCACCGTGAGGACGCCATTGCTGTCAGGCATCTTCATGAGGTTGTAAGCTGGGTGAGTCGCCGCCATGAACTTGGCCAAGGCCGGGTACCCTAGGATGGCGTTGTATGGCAGGTTGATCCGGGCAATGTCAAAGTCGATGAGCTTGGTGTGGTAGTTATCGCGGGTCCCGAAGGTGATGGGAAGGCGGATCTACCCTAGGGGGCTGGTGGAGCCATCGCTGACCCCGGAGAAGGGCTTGGTGGGACGGAGCCGGCTGGGTGGCACGTGCACCAGGCCAAATTCCTCCACGGAGAGCATGTTCAGGCCGGCTCCACCATCGATGAGGGTCCTGGTGACCGCCACGTTGCATATGGTGGGGGTGCAAAGCATCGGGAGTGCGCCTGCTCCTGTCGTGGTGGCTGGATGATCCTCGGGGCCGAAGGTGAGGTCAGTTTTAGGCGCCGCCCAGCCCGGGGGAGCCCCCGAGCCCACCTGGGCGGCACTTACTTGTCGGTAGAATTGCTTGATGTGGCGGTCAGAAGGTGGTGCCTACGAGCCACCTAGGAGAGCTATGACAATGGGGTGCGTCGGTGCCGCGTAGTGTGCAAGGAAGAGGCCGCACAACTTCTCCCAGGAGGCCACAAAGGACTCTGGTATGTTGAGAAACCAGGCGCGCGGTGTGCCTACGAGGGCCATGGGGAGCCAGTTGGCCTTCACCTTGTCATCTCCGTCGGCCGCCCGAACTACTTCCTCATACGCATGGAGGAAGGCAGTCGCATCCGCCGCGCCGTCATAGCATGGCGGCATCTCCGGTCTAAACTTGGGTGGCCACTCCACCCGCCGCAGGGAGAGGGTGAAACAGTGCAGCCCCGACGCTTCTTTGGAGGCGCGCGTCGGCCGAGTCAAAGGAGGAGCACCCGCCATTGAAGTTGACGGCGTGATCTGGCGGACGGGGCAGAAGATCTCCGACGCACCCCTACCTGGCACGCCAAATGTTGGATTACGGGTTCAGCAAACCCTTGAGAGGTTTGAACTCTAGGGTGCGTGCGGAAATCCCAACCTACCCAGCCTACCTACTCGCGATCCTCCTAAGCCTAGCGCGTCGAGCTCGAAGAGACAAAGAGACATAGCAGTTTATCCTGGTTTGGGCCACCTTGCGTGTAATACTCTACTCCAGCATTTTGGTGGATTGCCTCGAAGGGCTGAGGATGAACTAGTACAGTGGATGAACTGGCCACAGGAGGTGAGGTGTTCTTGAGCTCAAGAGAGCTGGTGAGGTGGTCGGGTGAAAATGGATCTGATCCGCCTCTATGGTGGTGGCTAAGTCCTATTTATAGTGGCCTTGGTCCTCTTCCCAAATGTTGGTGGGAAGGGATCCCACAATGGCAGGATTTGAAAGGGGACAAGTAGTACAGCTTATCCTGACAAAAGTGGTCTTTGCCTGCGAAAAGCCCCTGGCCGTGACGCTGTGGTGGACTCGGTGATGACCTCCGTCCTACCGTCCTGGTGGTCTTGGTCTTGTTGCACGAGAATGGAAACATGTGGCTAATTCCTCGGGACTCCACGTCTATGGCTTGCCTCCCTTGCACCGAAGAGGAAACTGGCGCTCTGCGCCCGCTGGCGCCCGCCTGGCCTTGGTCGTCACGGCAAAGGTCAGCCGAGCCTCATGAGGTGCACCTTGCATAGAAATCTCCGCCCCTCAGGAGCCAGCCTGAAGAGGCCGATCCCCTTGGGGGTCTTGGCGTCGTCCACCTCGCGAGGCTTGGCCCCTCGCGAGGGTCTTGAGCTATTGGTGTCGAAGCTGGGCCGTACCAGGCCGTCAATGGAGCCATGTTGTGGGCCGCAGGCAGGCAAGTTTGGATACCCCCATATCCAGAACGCTGAAAGACAAGCAATGTCGTTCGATATTAAGGTCATATTACATGCCCGAAGAGAAAAAAAGATTTTACATCAGGGAAAGTATAACACATGGCCTAAAAATCATAGTTAGGAAAAGAAACTCCAATGATGCCCTGCCACACGTCTGCGCCTTTTCTCCTTAGTAGGAAGTCCTTTGAGAGGAGTATTTGATGGTTGGGATGCAACAGCCTTAAAAGGATCTCATGCGACAACCATCTTGCAAGTAGGGCTCTGGATGAACCCGCGTTAAAAGGAAAAAAGTTATATGCAGTCCAACTGTGGTCAAGCCGTGCAATGGACCTCTTCTGTAGTGTGCTCCGGCGCCGCCCAGTGTATTTTTAGTGCGTAATTGTGTATGCGCGGTACATAAGCCACAACCTGGTGGGGCGATCGGCGGAGGCCGAACTGCTAATCAATGTCCGGATCCGTTGATTTATTGCTATTATGCGCGAACTAGACTCATTTGGATACGTCATTGGCTTTATGGCCGGCGAACTGTTCGGCTTGATAAGGCCGCCCTATACTTCGGCTGCAAGGGCTGTAGTGTGCTCTTCAGTATGGAGTGAGTGCTCCATATTACCCATTGACTGTAATAACGCCACGAGGTCCGGGCATCTCAAGCTTCAAGTAAGCGCAACGCGTGACTGCATTGAAGCAGGCAAAAGTAGTTCGTCCGAGCAGTGCATGGTAGCCACTTCGGAAAGGGACGATGTCGAATATTAACTCTTCGTTGCGGAAGTTATCTGGGGAGCCGAATACTACCTCCAGTGTAATTGAGCCCGTACAACGGGCCTCCACTCCTGGTATCACACCTTTAAAGGTAATTTTACTAGGTTTGATTCGTGATGGGTCGATCCCCATTTTACGAACAGTATCTTGATAAATCAAGTTAAGACTGCTTCCTCCATCCATCAGGACTTTAATGTGGTGGTATCCGTCAATAATCGGATCAAGAACTAGGGCAGCCAAACCCCCGTGACGGATACTGGTTGGGTGATCCCTGTGATCAAAGGTGATCGGACAGGCTGACCATGGGTTAAACTTGGGGGGCGACAGGCTCTACAGCATAGACGTCCCATAGTGCGCGCTTGCTCTCCCGTTTGGGGATATGAGTGACATATATCATGTTCACAGTCTTCACCTCGGGGGGAAACTACTTCTGACCCCCGGTGTTCGGCTGATGTGGCTCGTCATCGTCTTTTCTTGGAGGCCCTTTTCCCTTGTGTTTCGTATTTATCTTACCTTCCTATTTGAAAACCCAACAATTCCTGTTGGTGTAGTTTGTAAGCTTATCGCATGTTCCATGAATCTGACAGGGCCTCTTGAGGATTTTTTCTAAGCTGGATGGCCCGTCTTTATTGCCTTTGAAAGCTTTCTTCCGCCGACCGGACTTAGGACCATTGAATTCGGCATTGACTGTCGTATCGTCTGCGTCGTTGTTGATATTGTTCCGACGTTTGTTGTGGCGCGGTTTACCATTGCCGCCCGCACGTCGGAAGTGCCGGGTCACCTAAGTTGTTGCTTCTATGAGCCAACTAGCTATCTTCGCCCGCACAGAAGCGGGTCATGAGTGCCGTTAAGGCTGCCATGGTCTTCGGCTTTTGCAGCCCAAGGTGTCGGGCGAGCCATTCATCACGGACGTCGTGTTTAAAGGCCACTAAGGCTTCGGTGTTCGAACAATCTACGATCCGGTTCTTTTTAGTTAAGAACTGATTCCAAAGTTTGCAAGCTGATTCGCCTGGCTGCTGAATTATGTGACTCAAGTAATCAGCATCCGGTGGCCGGACATAGGTACCCTGAAAGTTAGCCCTAAAAGCATCTTCAAAGTCTTCCCATGTTCCAATGGAGTTTTCAGGGAGGCTGTTTAGCCAGTGTCGTGCTAGTCCTTTCAGCTTTAGAGGAAGATATTTGATGGCGTGGAGATCGTCTCCTCGAGCCATGTGAATGTGGAGAAGAAAATCTTCAATCCAGACGGTCGGATCCATCGTTCCATCGTATTTTTCGATGTTTACGGGTTTAAACACTTCCGGAAATTGATGCTCCATGACCTCATTGGTGAAGCATAGGGGGTGTGCAGCCCCTCTATATCGCGCAATGTCGCGGTGGAGATCGGCTGACATCTGAGTTCGGTTCTGATCCCGAACATAGTAACGGCCGTCGCGCCGGGCTTCATAGCCATTGTCTCGTGCCGGGGCACGGCCCCTTGATCCATAGATTGATCTAGTCTGACCAGCTTTATTGGCTAGGTCACGTTGCAAGTCGTACATATATCCCACAACTGATGTCTCCCTGGCTCCTCGGTGAGGAGGTGCGGGCTGATGTTCGGCTTGATATGCCGCTTTGTCCCGTCCACGTGGTGGTCGGTCTGGTTGATCTGCCTGATTGTATTTCGACGGTATAGGCTCAAGGGCCTCATCGTCGAATTGAGGCAACAGCTTGTGTCGTGGTTCTAAGTCTGACAGTAGAAAGAGGGGGTAGGTATGGAGAGGCAAGATCTTAGCTATGGCGAAGATGTACACGCGATGTTTACGAGTTCAGGCCCTTCTTGGAGGAAGTAATAGCCCTACGTCTCGGTGCCCGGAGGCGGACGATTGGATTATGTGTGTTGAATTACAAAGGGTGCGAACCCTTGTGCCAGAGGAGGGGGTGGCTTATATAGAGTGCGCCAGGACCCCAGCCATCCTCCATTACAAGGGGCTTAATGTACATAAAGCAAGGGAGTTACTGGTAACAGCAGCCTTAAATACTCTTAATGCTATTGAAGACTAAGGAATGAATGCCTGGCCATTGTGCGCTCTTCCGACTCCTGGTCTTCAATACGGTCGAGTCATTCCCCATACGGTCGAGTGAAAGCGGGGAATGACGGTCGAGTGATTATACCATCGAGTGGATTCTTGGTCTTCTTATCTTCTGGGGTAGTGACCTTGGGTAGGACATATAGGTCAGTCCTATGACCCTACCCCAGGTCTGTACCCTCATCAGTAGCCCCCGAATGGATTAAAGTGCGAGTGCAAAATTGACTGAAATTAAGCTTGACTGAGCCTGGGGATCTCGCGAGCGCTTTCTGCACGTCTGAGTGCCCGCGTCGATGTTTGGTGTCGACTCAGTCGCCTTGATCCATTCAGTGGACAGCCGAGTGAACTGTTGATCTTATGTGTCGAGTGTCGCGTTCGAGTACGGGATCCTGGCCGCGATTGCCTGTAGTGTATCCTGGATTCTGCGGGATACGAAATTTCGGGGAAGCGCGCCAGACGGGGAGTGCCGAAGCGGGCGGGGCGGATAAACAGTGATTCCTCAATTCCCGCGCCACCTTTTTCGCCACGTATGCTGCGCGCGACTGTTGGGGGATTTGATGGGATCGCCTGGTCCCATGCGTCAGTCACTCGGAAACAACCTCTTATAAGGTGGCCGGATCGAGGCGCCGGTACTGTGCACATCTTCTCTTCCTTCTTCTTTCTCTATCTCTCCGCCACACCTTACTCTCCCGCTCCGACGCTGCTGCCCCGTCGCCATGGTGAAGGACAAGATGGCGGCGCTAGAGCGCACAAAGAAGACAAAGGAGGGGGCGAAGGGCAGGAAGCAGCAGCGCGGGTCGTCATCGCGCGTGAGGTTGCCGCCGGGCTGGATCCAGGGCGATTGGATCCGGTCTTCGATTCAGCAGGCGGACCTGGACAAGTTGGCGGAGTTGGGGTTAATCGCCAAGGGAGCGGCAAGGCTGCCGGAGGGGGAGATGAGTCATCAGCCTCAGCCGGGTGAGTGTGTTCTGCTCGCCACCCATGTCGGCCGCGGCTTTTCGCTTCCTCCGCACCCTTTCTTCCGGGGGTTCATGAACTTTTTTGGTGCTCAACTCCACCACTTCTCCCCCAACACCATCACGTATTTAGTTGCTTTCGTGTCGATGTGCGAGAACTTCCTGGGATGTCGACCACACTTGGGCCTTTTCCAGCACATCTTCACTATTCGTTCTCAATCGGTAAAGAAGGCGAAGTCGAGTGACTCGAAAACCCATGTCATCCAGATGTGTGGGGGCTTAGGTATCCAAAAGAGGAAAGGGAGTGCCTTTCCTTCTATGACCCTTCCTAATTCTGTTAGAGGCTGGCAATCGACTTGGTTCTATTGCCAGGACGTCGCAGCTCCAGGTCATTCGACCGGCCTTCCCCACTTCTCGTTCGACCGAGTCCAGACTCCTGCCCCGCTGAAAGTTACGACTGGCGAGACCATGGAGACGAGGATGTTGGTAGATAGGGTGGTCCAGCTCATCAATGATGGTGTCACGGGTCTCGATCTATTGGAGGTGTTCCTCAGTCGACGTATCCAGCCTCTCTAGGCCCGCGATCATCCGATGTGGCTGTATTCCGGACCGGACGACACCGCACGGGTTCATCCAGAAGAAGTACCTCTGCAACAGTAGCTTCGTGGCTGAGAAGCATTATAGGAAATCAGGACAATCCCAGAGGATCTAGGCGAGTCGTCCCCTTTAGCAGCGACAACCCACCCGACAAGGTATGCTTTTCGCTCCGACTGTTTCCCGTTCATGTTCCGACTGTACTTGAGATTGACCGACTCATGTTTGACCAACTTTGTTCTGCACGTGTTCACTGAGATGCATTCGATGCCCAATGGAGAGCAGACTTTGGAGCAGGCCCAGGAGGGGGAGGACAGCGCGGAGGATAGTGACGAGTGGGATTCTCAGGAAGACGACAAGGAGGAGGAGGAGAGCGAGGAGTCGGACGAGGAGGAGGAAGTCGACTCGCCACCGTGCTCCGGACGTCGATCCAAACAGCAGCATGACCCGGCCGGCGGGCGCAGGAAAGGTATTGGTCCGAGTGCCAATACCCAGAAGCGCACTCGAACGTCGACTCCGGAGCCAACGGAGAAGGTGGCCAAGCAGCCTAGAGTTGCTCCCTCCAAGGCTCGGAAGACACTGCCGTGCATCAAGATGGGCGTTCTCGTTGCCTCAGGGTGGGTATCTTGTTCGTGTTTCCGTAAGTCAACTAAAGAATTTCTTGATCTGACCAACCCATCCTTGTGTCTTTCCAGCCCTACCTCTGCTGCCACTGACATGGACGTCGACAAGGCACCAGGAGACGAAGAGGACACTTCTCGAGCTGGTAAGTTAATTCGACCAAGTTATGTTTAGTCGAGTGGATGGCCAATTGACTGAAAACTTGACATTTCTCTTCTTATGTAGCTCCACAAGATATCATTATGCTTCCTGATGATGAAGAAGAAGAAGTGCCTCTACAGGAGAGGAAGAAGAAGAGTGGAAGCTCAAGCAGGAGGAAGCTTGAAGTCCAGGTCTCTCACCGGCACCTGAAGCGATGGTCCGGACCAACGTCACATTCGCTAACCCGTTGACGACTGATCGACCGTCGGGGTCGACTGCGCAGACACCTGCTGCACCGGTACAACTCCACTCATCTGACCCAGCAGCTACTTCGGCCCCTCTGGAGCCATCTCTCTTTGCTACATATCAAACTCTAGACGACTCACCGAGTGCTGCTAGAGAAGCTCTTCGCCAGGCGAACCTTGTCATGGAGCAGGTGAAAGTGATGCATGAAGCCATCCAGATAGCTTACAATGCCAGCACTGCTCTTCAGACCAATGTTCAGGTCAGTAAAACTACAACTAAAATTTCTAGATGTCACTTTTATATCTGATCACCCACTGGGTGATCTTTCGTTTAGAACCCAAGAAATCTTCAATTCTGAACTTTTTGAATCAGTGGGGGCACGTCGAGTGCACCCACTGGGTGTAGTCCCCGAGACCGCGGTCGGCTGCTCGCAGTCGACCGAGGTCTAATGACGTGTCTCTCTTTCTTTCTTTTTTGAACTCATGCTGAGTATTGATCTGATCCAGTGGGGGCATGCTAAGTGCACCCACTGGGTGTGGTCCCCGAGACTACTGTTGAAAACTTGATTCGGCAGTAGTCTTAGAGTAACTCTTTGCTTTCACTCGGCTCTGCAATCTGTCAACCGATATGTTCTGTCTTTCTAGTTGCAGAGGTCTTGTGATCTTGGAGCTCGGCTCACTGAGTTGAAGAAGAAACATGTCAGCGTTGAACTTGACCTCGAACTTGTGAAGAAGAATCTGAAGACTGCCCAACAAGAAATGGCCATCATGGAAGGTAATTACTCGACCATTTTGTCTGTTTTGTAACTTCATGCTTCGCGCTAGTTTTTCCTTCAGTCTCTTTGAACCGAGTGATTTCACACAAGGAGATGTGCGTAGTGAAAATTGTCAACTTCAGTCTCGTCTGAAGAGTGTTGTTTCTTTAGAGAGGATGAAGGAGGCTTTGGAGTAGAAGGATCTGGATCTGGCAGCCGCTCAGAAGGAGGCACGCGAGAAGACGAAGCTTGCGGACCAGAAGTTGGCTTTGGTCAGCAAACTGGAGGACGAGAACGAGAAGCTGAAGGCTGCCATCACAGAAGCCAACCAGGAAGTTCAGCAAGTGAAGAAGGACAAGGAAAATCTGACCACTGAAGTTGGCGGCCTTAAGACCAAGACCAACAAGCTAGAGTCTTATCTGGAGCAACTCGCCGCCAAACTTGTTCTAAAGCTTGAAGGTATGATCAATTGACTCATCACTTTGTTGCCGATTGGACTTTATCATCTTGTCATCGACTCACTTTTGCAATGGGATAGAACTGTGTCTGGACTTTGAGGCCGAAACTGGGCGGGTCGAGACAGGTCTCGACCCCATCAACTGTCCTATGAAAGATGAAGTTGCGATGAACTTGCTGCGACTGGAATCGCGCTTGGACGGTGCAGTCGACTATCTGGCTCGGCTGAAGGCGGTGATGACCCGAGTGGATGCTGAGCTCTGGCCTCGGGAGGAACTGTCGCAAGACCTCGAGTCCTTGATGGCTCGGCTAAACCAGATTCCAAGTCGAGTGCAAGAGTGGAAGAAATCCTCTACCCGTTGTGGTGCTGATGTCGCTTTGTCTCTGGTCCGAGTGCACTGCAAGGAAGCTAAGGAAGATAAGTTGGCAGCCCTCAAAGTGGTGAACACTAAGAAGCACTCCTTCCAGGATTTCATGGACACTTTCCTCGAGGCAGCCACTCGCATCGCCGATAGCATCGACCTCGACAGCTTCTGCGACCCGACCAGTCCTTCTCCCACCGAGTAATCGAAAGAAAAACATTATACTATCACTTTTATTTGCCTCGGAATGCCGAGTGAATTTGTAACCGTTAAAACTCCTTCGGGCCTGATGCCTAAGCACTTTATTCTGCGGTTAAGAATGTTTGGATTTGTCACCTCATAAACTGCATCTGTCTTCAAACGAAAACCGTTTTTGCCTCGAATTGTTGTCTGTTTGGTTGATGCAGCTTCTGGAGGAGGATGGCCAGTCGCCCGATCAAGCAACCTTTGAGCAGTATTGATCAGCTCATCAGCAAGGCACTCAGCAATGGTCTCGACGTTCCAGTCGGCCGGTTGGGTGATCCTTGAGTAGCATTGATCAGCTCATCAGAAAGGTACTCAGCTTCCAAAGAAGGACGGCCAGTCGCCTGATCGAGCAACCTTTGAGTAGCATTGATCAGCTCATCAGCAAGGCACTTAGCAATGGTCTTGACATTCCAGTCGACCGGTTGGGTGATCCTTGAGTAGCATCGATCAACTCATCAGCAAGGTACTCAGCAATGGTCTTGACGTTCCAGTTGACCGGTTGGGTGATCCTTGAGTAACATTGATCAGCTCATCAGCAAGGTACTCAACAATGGTCTTGACGTTCTAGTCGAACGGTTGGGTGATCTTTGAGTAGCATTGATCATCTCATCAGCAAGGTACTCAGCTTCTGGAGAAGGACGGCCAGTCGCCTGATCGAGCAACCTTTGAGTAGCATTGATCAGCTCATCAGCAAGGCACTCAGCAATGGTCTTGACGTCCCAGTCGACCGGTTGGGTAAGGTTTTCGAACCTTAGGCGAGTACGAGACTGCGGCTAAGCCTCCCGAGTGAAAGGATTGCTCTTCATTCGGTGGGATTTTTCAAACTTAGGCGAGTACGAGACTGCAGCTAAGCCCCCAAGTGGGAGGATCGCTCTCCACTTGGTAGGATTTTTCATTACTATGGCGAGCACTGGGTTGCAGCTAAGCCCCCAAGTGGGAGGATCGCCCTCCACTTGGTAGGATTTTTAATTACTGAGGAGAGCACTAGGATGTAGCTAAGCCTCCCGAGTGAGAGGATTGCTCTTCACTCGGTAGGATTTTTTCGAACTTAGGCGAGTACGAGACTGCAGCTAAGCCCCCAAGTGGGAGGATCGCTCTCCACTTTGTGAGATTTTTAAAACTTAGGCGAGCACTGGGCTGCAGCTAAGCCCCCGAGTGAGAGGCAGACTCATCATTCGGTAGGATTTTTATCATTTAGGCGAGCACTGGGCTGCAGCTAAGCCCCCGAGTGAGAGGCAGACTCATCACTCGATAGGATTTTTATCACTTAGGCGAGCACTGGGCTGCAGCTAAGCCCCCGAGTGAGAGGTA